>NW_017304543.1:4365412-4373267 GCF_001594115.1 Trachymyrmex septentrionalis
TTTCTTTAATTATGACAGAGTCGACTGTAAAGTTTTAACATATTGTACTTGTGACTTAATATACATAGTTTTTATATTAAAAATTCATTTCTATAGTGATATACTTTTGCGAATTTTATAGAAAATTTACAAGAAATATTTTACGAGGACATAATTAAAGAAGAAACAAATTTTTTATTAAGAAAAAAAAAATACTTTATTATGAAATTTCGGAAAGTAATACTTATGTTATTAATGACGAATTAAAAGAAACATGTCCGATAATGGAATTCCCCTCAAGCTCACTGAAACAAAAGACATAATTTCACGGTCGCCGACCACATGTCATCGCGTCTGTTCGTTCGGTGAGAAATTGCAAAGTATATACGCGGCGTCTACGCGAGACCAAGAAGTAATAGAAGGTCGACGAAACCGAGAGTGCGAGTGTTCTTTGCTGGCAAAAAGAAGTCGCGTGAAAGCGCTCGAGGCGAAACCGAATGCGTCGAAATGGAGAAGAAAGAGATGAAGAGAAAGCAGAGAATAAAGAGGAAGATGAAGGAGACTCAAGAGAAGAGGAAGACTGAAAAGGGAGGAGAAGGTGAGCACCTCACGGGTAATATTTATACCCGTTTACGAGCTTGCCGGAGCAAGCAATAGATGAGGAGTAACGAGGACGACGCGAGGAAGACGAGAGAGAGAGAGGCCGAGAAGAAGAGAACACACGAAAGTAAAATCGTTGCGGTTTACGAGATTTTATGGCGTAACCCACAGAGGGACCACGGTGCTATTATTATCTATCTTGGCAATGAAAATTGGCTGCCTTTTAATAGGTATCTACCTCTCGCGCGAGCCCTTAATGATACCCTGAGTCCGGGAGTCTTGAAAACGCTGTGCGCTTCATATCGCGCCCACTTTTACGCGGGATACGAATGAAATTAGCACACGCCACTGTGCTGCAACCGTGCTGTGCACTTCGGTTATAGTATATATTTTTAGCACGTTCAATAAAGTATCACGACGCAAAATTTTCACCAATTCTTGTCGCGAAATTTACAACACTCGTTTCTGTATCTTTTTTTTTTTCATACGTTAATTAGATTAATCTCATTCGTGAGATATTCCACATTTGATTCAATTCACTTGAAAAGTATAATACTGATTGCGATTAAGATTCCTCGACTTATACCACATGCGTACGTAGAAAAAAAGATTTTTTTTCTCAGTTTCGTTAGATTTTTGCTAGAATTCTTTCGTGTCATTCATCAATTTTGTCGTTTTTATAACGTATTTGCAGCAGACATGCGTGGTCTGCTCGAGATTTGGGATAATGGGATAAATTTGTATATTATTGCTGTTTTTTTTTCTTGCGACGGATTTGAACCCCTAAGAGAAAGAATGCGAAAGTTTGGCATCAGATGGTAGAGCTGGCGAACCAGACGATCATGGACCATCTGGTGATCCATCGTAGCATACGGCGAGTATCCGAATGAGCGTACGAAAAAAGACTAAAACCCGATACTTTGGCTTTAAGACTCTAGAGATAAGTAATAACAGGAAGACAAGATTGTACAGGATGATCCATCACATTTAAGGAACAAGAAACTGTTTAAATCTACATAAATTATTTTAATCACATTTGTAATTTATTTAAAAGAAAAACGGACGAAATTTCAACATTTTATATTTTCTATTGGAAACAGAAATAACTATTTTTATTGTTACGATCTTATTTGAAATTAAAAGTACTTGTAAAACAAAGGCTACGAGTCAAGCTAGATCTAATGCTGGATTAACTACATAAAAACATAAGTTTATTAAAACAAACGTTTCGACCCCTATTGGGTCATTCTCAATGTTGAAATGAATTTGCATTTATTTTTGTAAATTATTATTTATACAATCGTTTGTAAATTATGTTTTAGATAATTTTTAGAATTGGTTCATTTGTCAGTTTGAGAGTGCAATTTAGAACCGTTGCGACTGCGTTTTTAAGGTCACTTTATAAGATAGCCGTTTGATGTGACGACCATGCGCTGTAATGTATCTACATTTTATCCGAATATTCATCATCTATTTCTTCACGTTTATATATTAAATATAATGCTCACAATCATCTATAACGAAATTGTACATGATGAATTTATATTTTATTACATTTACCGTCTAAATCATATGTATTGGCAAGTTATTGTTCTTCAAATGAATCGTTGATTTCAAATTGTGTCAATTTTAACATTGAGACTGACCCAATAGGGGTCGAAACGTTTGTTTTAATAAACTTATGTTTTTGTAGTTAATCCAGGATTAAGGTCTAGCTCGGCTCGTAGCCCTTGTTTTATTTTTAATTTTATAAATTATTTGAGCCTATCGTCTCTTTCACTAGTCTTACTTTAAATGATATTTTTACAGTCCTTGAAACTTATATCTAAACACCTAGATAATTTTATCTCAAATAAAATTGTTAACACATGAAATCTATCTAATATTAATTAAATGATATTTTATTATTCAAATGATATTATTTTTTATTTTTTTCAAATGATATTTTATTATTTATTTTACATCGTTTCGAATAAACGTTTTTCCCTCCGCCTTGCGATTCAAGAACTTACGCTTGATATTATTTCTTTCCAATGCGAAAATGATTTCTGTTTGAAAGAAGAAATATTCTCGTACGTATACGAAACACTCATGACCGAATATCCTGTATATTGAAATTATTGTAAATACCTAAACAAACGTATATATTTTTGCAGTACCGTCCGCGCTGGTGTGCTCCGATCGCGTAGAGAGCCGGTGCCGGTTATTCCCTCGGGATTCTTTTGTCGGTGCGCGAAGCCGAAGCACGCGTGCTGCACGTGCCCCATTGCGGACGTGACTCGGCCGGCATTGTGCCTTATATTGCGTTAACCGTCTTATTTTGCCCCGGTTGCGCCCTGAAAAACAACGCCGTCCAGCCGCGGCCGGTTCGGCGCCTGAAATTGCGACGTCGCGCGAGCCGCGAGTATGACCTAAAAATCTCATTTAACTTTCGATGTGTATTCGTTGCGCCGTCTGAAAAAAAAAAGGGACTCGTGTTTTATGTGTTGCCCTTCATTAGATTCGGTCACCCTGATCACCCTCTCCAGTTGTCCCCTGCGATCGCCTCACGTATCGCTGTACGAATTACATCTTGAAACTGCATTACCTGAAAAAATAATATTATCTTTAGTAATTAGAAATAATTTTAGATAAAATATGTTAACGGCTATCGTTCTAATTATAGTGATAAGATTTATATACATATATTATAATTTTCTAATTATGCTCTCTCTCTCTCTCTCTCTCTCTCTCTCTCTCTCTCTCACACACACACTCTTTGAGGCTTTTTTGCCCGCTTCCACCAATGTAGATTAATTTTATTCTCGGTTCAACTTACTCTTCGTCTTTTTCTAGTTATAAAGATTAGAAAAAGACGAAGAGTAAGTTGAGCCGAGATTAAAGTTAATCTACAATACCTTGGTGGAAATGGGCATTGGAGGGTCTATTCTAAGACACCAATAAATGCACGTTAAATGCGTATCTTTCTCTCTTTTGTATCAAGTTACGAAACTTTCAAATTTAATCTTACACGTAGCGTATGTGTATATAAGGATAATCACATACAAGCGCAGCGCAATGTTTTCGCTTGCCGCAGACATAAAACTGAAGAGTCGATCTCTGAAACGTATGCGAAAAAAAAGTCCGAGAAACGAACCGCGCGAGATCGGTGGAAATGCGCGAAAGAGTACCATCTCTCGTTTCTGGCGTGGTTGTTTTGCCTCGATTAAGACCGGGGCTCTTTTTCCTCGTCGGCTTGACTGGTCCCCTTTTGTCTCCCGTGGCGGCACGTACCCCAGTTTCGGTGGAGTGATTTACAAGTCACTCCAGCATGAAAGGCAGGTGACCGTGCCGCTCGAGCGCTACTTAAGCGCTTGCACGAGTTATGAACACGACCTCGTCGAGGGAATAAAAAAAGGGACTCCCGGCATTCTGGATAATAGTAATTCCACCCAACTTTACACCCGCTGTCGGAAACACATCGGTGTGTCTGGCGAGAGGATAATATGGAAATTTCATGCGTTACATGCGCCCTCGCGTGCCAAACGTTTGTTATACTTGCGGGGTATAAAGTTTTATATTTTTGCGTATATATTTACAGTGTATATTTACTTTCGTGCTGGAGAACGGTGCACTCCTCTTTACGATCTCGCGCAGGACGAACGGTTTGTCCAACAGTCGATCGGAGATTATGCAAGTTCCACATTTTCGCCAGAGACAATTATACGTTGTTAGATCGTTGTATATAAAAAAATAATAATTGTGAAAAAAATGTCGAAGAGAGCAAGTGATTTTTCGGTAAAGATTTATTTGAGATGATGCGGGGATAACAAAAAGTCAATGTTTAACAACGAGTGGCTTCCGTCTTCGGTCAGAAGAAAGAAAGAGAGAGAGAGAGAGAGAGAGAGAGAGAGAGATTCATCGTTTTTTTTCCTTGTCCACATTATTATCCTCGGGAAAGGTCGAGTCACAAGCGCGACGGGTATCGTACCGTCCTTCGACCGTAAAATCATCGTCCAGTGGAGGTCCGGAATTTACCCCACGTACATCTTCGGATCCTGAGATCGCTCTTGGAATCGTTCAAACGTATCGAGGTGTATTGTGTAAAAGATGCCGAATGAGAAAAAAAATGTGTCGATGAAAATCATCGGTGTGTAACGACACCGAGGATCGTTCGAGCATCACGAAGCGTCCATCTTTTATCACGTTATTTTGTGTTTTTTTTATGTTTGTTTCCTTCTGGTATATCAGATATGTGATAGAAATATTTGAAATTCAAACTTTAGTATTCTTTTGTCAAATACTTATATTAATAAAAAATATATGTATAATGTGTATATGCAGATATATTTTTAAAAAATCAAGAATCTCGTGACTCACAACGCAAAATCGTTTTTGATCATAATTTGACTATAATTTCAAGTATAACAATCCTCCAAATTTTCATAATTTACGGATAAAACCGACATTTTCGCAGAGAGTAAAACATCTTGAATGTATTTTATCGAAACATATTGCGCTTAGACTTAACAGTGAGGTAACTAAGTAAAAAGGTTACTAAGCATGAGAAATTGGGTAATTATACTGTTTTTTTCTTGCAATCTTGATAAAAATCTTTATTGCGACTGTAACAGTCATAATCAACCGAAGAAGGTTGAAAAATATGTAATCTAACTTATTGTAATGTAACCTACTTTTTTTTAAAACTATTTATTTCCAGTATAACTTTTCGCATCTTCCGATATTGTTATGGCCTTTAAAAGAGTCGATTTTAGTCCTAAATATGACTAATACAGTAATTTATTGTGTCTATTTCACTGCATCATTATAATTTAATTTACTATCTGGAAATTGAAAAGATTAGGCAGACCCTAATATAGGCGCAAAGAGTACAGCATGTACTGAATATATTTATTACTCTCTGCTTTAAAACACAAATTCTTTGCTTCAAAAATAAAAATTTTTTGCTTTGAAGAGCCAAAAATTATATAAGAAAATAATTGGTAGTTTTTAAAGCAGAGAATTCGTGTCTTTAAAGCAGAGATTTTTAATTTGAGAAAGGCCCTATTGTAAACAATTACCATTGCAGAAATTGACTTGCTTTAAAATACGGGGTTGCAGAGCTAATGTGTCAAGGCCAAAGGAATATGCAATTTCGTGTCTCAAGGAAGTGAAGAGAGACAGTAATATTAGGCGTTAACACCGGCTGACCCGCGTACAGGCGCGTACCCTGACACCCTTCAATTACCTCTCACGTAGGTACCGTACCAACATCGCACGCGGATGGGTTATGGCTTGCACTCACGCACCGTGCCACGGCGTAATGCATTTTAGCGTCGACACCATCGGGGAACCGTAAATATCAGTTCAAGCGAGAAACCGATCGTTTCGAACGTGGAACGCGAAAGTTAATGCCACGCAGATCCTTCTTTCACTTTTCAAATCGTTTCACCGCGCGTGTTACGCGCAACAAAAGGTGCTGGCAGATGCGATTGAACCGATATTTTTCCAATTACCGTCGGTATTATTTATTTTTCACACTCGCGGTTTCTTTGTGCTTTTTTTCTCTAAATTTCTTTTTTCTTTCTCTACATGTACAAGGTACTCCGAAACTCGAGGACAATATTATGATAGCGTGAAACTTCGCGAAAAATTAAAGTCCTCCATCGTTATTAAATATCACCGAATATTAGTTTCAATAATTTTTTACTGTATTATCAATAGCAGGAAACAAAAATTGTTTATATTCTTTTCATAGAGCTCTAAGAATTTTTTCAGAATTTTTTATTAACTTTTCGGTACTGCATTTTCTAATTGGAAAATTGCAAAATGGTAGAGGATTTTTCGATTTAATTTTTCACCGAGTTCACGCTGTGATAATATTGTCCTCGAATTTTTCGGAATACCTTGTATACATACATTTCCATATATTACTATATATTAAATTTATTTAATGTAATATTTTTTTGCATTTTCTTTATATTTTTTTATTCTTTTAGGAAAGAATACTTTCAGAATACAGAACGAACAATTACTATTATAATTATTTCAATAGGATGGCAACAATTGATTAAAATTATTCTGTCTCTTCTCTCTTTTCTCTTCATGAGGGAAACAGGAATGAATAAGTATATTTAAGAAGAAAATAAGAAGAAAAATTAAACTGTACGAAAACTTTATTTATAGCATAGCTTTTTCTAAATAATGCCTCAGAGTAACCGAGCATAGCTCGAACTAAGTGCAACGTAACACCGGTGTATCAGCACGTGCTTTCGTGCGCACAACTTGTCGCCATGTTGGTGCGGGTGTAGATACGCTGCGATATTTGTTCGCCGAAAGAAGGAAAAAAGAAGAGCTGCGAGAGGGAACGATGGAAGGACGTGGTAAAAGAGTCGGCTGAATCGTCTCGTTGTTGGCCACTTCAACTGTCCCTTTTTCCGCGTTTTTATCTATTCATGCATACGTTTCTCTCTCTCTCTCTCTCTCTCTCTCTCTCTCTCTCTCTCCCTGTTTTCTTTATCGAGCCCTATTACGTATCTCTCTTTCTCCAACGTTTGAACATTTTGCCTCGCAGGAAACGTCGGCTATCTCGTTGGTTATCTCGTGAAGAGAAGAGTACACACGTCGCGCGTCAAACATACGGAAAGCGATTTTCAGCTCGACGCCGAGCCGGGATCTGCGCGATATCCTTTTCATCTTTTTTATATACCTTTTAAACGAGGAGAACCATCGTCGTTCATTAATTCAGAAATTAAATTGTTTAACCATAAAAAATACAATTTTTAATTTGACGAAGGACGAAATAAATCGTACGCAAATATTTTTATCAAAACCATAAAGCATTTCTGCTTCTGTAAAATTCCCGTTTCTTATTTATTTTAATTATTATTAATCTGAAAGATAGATTGGTAAATATCACGTGCCATGTATATGTATATGTTAAGAGATGGCTTAAATTTATAAGTCGTAAGCAAGAATTTTATAGCAGACCAATGTAGGATGCAACTAAGAAAAGGTGTTAGCGATAAATTTAACGACAAAATAAATTCTATCATTCGATTGAAAAATTAGTGTCTTTTTAGACTGTTCGTATGTAGAACATGCGAATGCGGAACGTGCGATGCATGTTATTAGCATGCCACCACGTAACAGCAAAAGCGAAGTATTTCTTACATGACATATGCGCCTGGACCCATATTATGTACCTTTTAACAACAGTATCGTTATACTTATCGTTGCGTATTTTTACAAAAAAAAAAAAAAAAAAAAAAAAAAAAAAAAAACAAAAAAAACCAAC
>NW_017304543.1:4373367-4375341 GCF_001594115.1 Trachymyrmex septentrionalis
TAAATGCAACGATACTGACACATTATTCGATAAGAAATACAGAATATCGATTCTGAATTACATGTTAAATAGATACATGCTATAGCTTCATGTAATACCGATGCGTAATCTGAAAACGAAAAACAATTAAAGGGCAGCGCAATGACAACTCGCATAAAACAAAAATAGAAAAATAATATGTCTAGTAGTGATGAGAGGAATCGGAGCGGTCGCATCCATTCTAAATTTCTTACAACAAAATCTCACTCCGAGAGAGTGAAAATGCAACCGCCTCGAAAAAAGTGAAAATATTTCACTTCGTGAGAAAAAGTGAGGATCCTTTGGAATTTTTTGTAAAACGTGAAATATCTTCACTTTTTTCGAGGTGGCTGCATTTTCACTCTCTTGGAGTGAAATTTTATTAAGAAAAAATTCTGACTTGCTAGTTATCGTTTAGTTTACAAAAAATAACTTATCTTCAATGAAGGCAAAGGGAGACGGATACATAACGCACATCACTATCTTATTAAACGGAAGATTACGTTTTATCGCGAAATGCGAATGATACGGACCGTTGCGTTGTCACATGAGATACATCGTTTCATGCTTCTTTGCAACCAATCGCGAGCTTTACTGGCGCGAAGAAGAGACCGTTGAAGAGACCGTTGAAGAGACGTCGCATGAGAAGAAGCGTGTACCATGTAACTAACCGACGCACCGGTATAAAATTTTGCTGTTATCGGGTCCTCATCTCGTGTATTGCGGCGCGTACAGTTTAAAATTGCTTCCTTGTACTAATTACATCGGTAAACGGCACCTCCCGTCGCTTCGCTGCGTCAGAAGTCCTGTTGAGCTCACCGTTGCTCTCGCTTCTATTGCTTAACGTATTTTACAAGTCTCACCCCGAAGCTACACTACCAAGGCGCCGCCGTTTATACTCTATTATATGTATACACGGTCTCGCCGCTTTTTACTCGGCACAAGTAATTTCTTCATTCGAGGTTTTACGTTAATAAGGTGCTTTTAGGTGCGCGGCCTGTCAGTTCATAGTTGGTGCCTTAGTGAAATTCTCTTGACCGTGACCGTGCTTCATGCAAATCATAACTCGTGGCTATGCATTTCACTCCAGAAAAATGAGCCCGAACAAGAATGAAAGAGAGTCAAGAATCCCCTTCGACCTTTTCCCTAGCACGTATATTTAAATGCAAACGTATCCATATCATGCCGTATATGGTCTGTATTTTAAATGATTGGCATAATAATAACGTAAACAATAAGTCAATCATCTTGGCCACCTTAATTTTCTAGAAGCACATTTCTTTTATGCGTTGAATGCGCGTCAGCAGTTTGCCTTTTTTAAATTAACAAGGTTATTATGACACAAAAAAAATCAAATAAATTATTATATTACTATTATTATATGTGGAAAAATATTGTTTCTTTCAGTCAAAATTTGTTGTAAAATTTTTATATAATCAATATTCCTTCTTTTAATATGACTTGATTACGGAGTATAATCAACAAATAAGTGAAATAAAACTTTTATTGATAAAAAAGTAGATAATTAAAGAGAAAGTACACTGAAAAAAATTTTTGGTTCAATGAATGATCGTTAATCAATGTACGACTTAATATAATTAATTCATTAAAGGAAAGGCCCCTATTATGAGATATCGAGTTTATTTTGGGGTAAATCCTAGAAATTTATGGGTAGAATTTATAAAAATAATAGGTTATTTTGAAGGGAATTTTAATAAGTTTTAAGATAGTGTTATGTAAAATTTAATTTTAATAAAAAAGAAATGTAAAAAGTAAGCAAATCACAAAGTAAAAAAATTGTGCTCCTAATATGAGATGCCCCGAGAAATTGATAATAAAACATAAAGTACATTAGTATTACAATTAAAAAACTTTATTTAATGTTTATGAAATAATGTACAAGCAAATCCAGCCAGTGTATGCGCAAAATGAGCATGCGATGTATTATACCTGGAA
>NW_017304543.1:4375441-4383369 GCF_001594115.1 Trachymyrmex septentrionalis
TAAAGTACATTAGTATTACAATTAAAAAACTTTAATGTTTATAAAATAATGTACAAGCAAACCCAGCCAGTGTATGCGCAAAATGAGCATGCGATGTATTATACCTGGAACTTGTCTTTAGGGAGTTTAGGTAGTTGGAACCAAGCATCGCAGAAACAGGCACTCGATGTTCATTCCGATTGTCCTTTTTATAATTGTAGACTAACATTTATACTTTAGCAATGATTTTTACTATGACATAGGAGCATAGATTATTTCATATTAGAAATACTCTCGGTATCTCATATTACGATTTCCGCACCTTACGGTTTTACGATTATCAAATCTAACTTCTATAATTAAGCAGTTCAACATATCACGTATTTTTCTATTAGTACGATCTTACTCTATCGCTATTTAAGTAATTTATTGCCAACTATTTACTTTACTAAACAAGGTTTAAAGGCACATCTCAATGAAACTTGAAAGACATCCAAATTCTAAAATCTTTTTTTACAACGACTACAAGCATGATCTAATAATGAATTTTTCACTAAATAATTTTCAATCCAAAAGCAATAAATTCATGATGGAACCAATAGATAGCATTTATTAGTTTATTAGAAACGCCGTTATCTCATATTCCTACCTCATAATAGGGGGTTTTCCTCTACAATATCTGGATTTATTTATATAACTACATATTCATTCTTACAATGAATTGTAGTAATAATTTTATAATCTAAATCATTATGAGAATTCATTGGATCAATGTTCATGAATTCAATGAAAAATATTCAAAATATTAATATTTTATTGTATTTACGTACAGTTTTGTGTAATTGAACATAATTGACTTAACTGTTTAAAAGCCTCTATTTTCTTAATGAATATTTGTATGAATAATATCACAATGTGAATTAGCTATATGTATGTCGCTAGTCTCAGTAGGGTAGTTATCTCTAGGGTTCCGGCATTAGTGTTGCTAATTTCCTGAAATTACGTGTAATTTTAGTTTCAAAAATATTGACACATAATCGTGCACGCGTGCTCGCGTCGCTGGGGGCTACTTATAGTTTATGCAAATCCAATCTGAAAGTTTCATGCTAAATCGTAGTATTGCAGAGAGTTTTATGCTAAATCTTGGTATTCGCCTGAAGAAGAAACTCGTCGAGTCGCAAGCTGTTAAATCGGGAATGGGTATATCATATTGCATTTCACAAGAATGCGGTTTCTGAATGCCGTAAGTTGACGTTAATAACAGTGATTTTTGTTGTGTATCATGCACGGATGCTTTGTGTGGTATCGCGAACAATGGAAATGCCTGTTGTAGCCCGTTTACGAAGTTTACAAAGTTCATGAGCATAAATATTCATATGTATATTATAACGTATACCTCGCGTCCTTCTTTCCTACTCAGTTGGATTTGCATTTTTCAGCTTTCAGTGCGCATTATCGTCAGACGCCACCACCGAGATGCCATCGGACATTCGTGACTGAATCTTCAATGGAGGTCTCGTGTCGATTCCCGTCCTTCCAGAAATTACCAAGTTCTCCGCGCGCAGACTGTCGCATCAGCATTTTAAGCGTGCATTCTTACCGATACCGGACAGACCTATTTGAGATATCGACATTTTGTAAATCATGTGTTGTAACGGCGAAATTAAATTCCACTTAATATGAGGAACAAACTTTATTTCGTATATTACCGATAACAAGAATTATAATTATTTGAAGGTATGTTGATCAATCAAAGTTTGATTTGTCTTTATACGGAAATACCATGCAACTTTACTTTTATCTTTTTATAATCTTATCTCAATATAACGTATGTGAGATAGCTCTTAAAATGTTTGAAACATTACACGATTATAATTAGTAAAATATATCTTCCGGATATATTTCCGTAAGCTCTCCAAATAACATAAATAAATAGTCTATTATACCAGGCGAATGATAAGATTGAAATAAGTAAGATATACTTTATGTTGATCTTTTCATGGAAATGAATGTAGGTTGAGAAGAAAGTGTGCTAACTGCTAAATTCTGAGTTTATTGAAAACTCTATTCCGGCTTACTGAATTACAGATTTCGTTCAACCGACGGACGATTGTTGGTATTCTCAGACGTGCGAGTGGCACCAATCCGGTGCACCGAGACGCTCGATGCGGTAGCACGTGCGCGGGAAAATAGAAGCTATCGGGATTCCATCGCGCTCGCGTGACTAGACCGTCGATAGAGGCCCCGTGTGCCATTTTCGTCCTTCTAGAAATTAGTAAATCATCCACGCAGCTCGCGCAGGCTGCGCCTCCATCGGCACCCCGTGCGTCTATCCTTTCTAGTGGATGCAACGAGAATAATAAACGCGCTGTGCCGACGCGTCCAGCGGTCGGTCCCTCCTCTTTTCTTATCTTCCCGCTTGCGCCCTTCGCTCGTCTAGCTGGAGACACCTTGCCACGCGCCAGACTTTTTCCTCTTATCTCCCTGTGTCAATGTTTCTTCATCCAGACGCGAATAAACACATCTTGTCGCCGCGACGTATTAACGCCATTTCGGGAAGCGACATTTTTTTATACCGCGCTACTTTGAGCACCACAAAGTGAGCTTGACATTTACGATGGTCGGCGGCGATGCAGCCGGTTAAATATTTGTTTATTAATGCCGTCTTGTGCACCTGAGCGATAAGTATTTGATGTTAGTGTGAAATTCGTACTAAATGGACTTCTGCCGTGTACATTCACGGTGGTCCAGAAGTCGTATACCCTTTCTCGACGGCAAATGTTTTGAAGCCGTGGTTCACTCTGTGGCAGAAAAAAGACCGCCTTCACACGCGTGGGAAAATCTGAAAATGGGCCTGTATCCGCGTGTCATGTGAGAATGAAATGCGTTTCGAAATACTTTTCACGCTGCCTTCCGTCAAAATTTTAAAGCTTTTGTTCGGTGCTTTTGCTATTTGTACATACGGGATTATTTTACGATAAATAAGGATTATTGCATGATAAATGTCGTAAAATGCCTGGAAAAGTTTTTAATAGTTAAACTTTCAAAACATAAAAAAATGTGATATTTTTACAATTTTTTTATGTCAAGTAGGTATATCAAGCATTTTTCATTACTGTTTAATTTTAGCGGTTTATTTCGTATCATCGAGATGAATCTATTGTGAAAAAGATTTTATGCTAAAAAAATTGTGAAAGAAAACTGAGAACGGAAAGGGTGATGTGGTAGAGAGATCAGAGCTGCCTTTGTGATATATCGAGATGATATATGGTTTTGAAAAGGGATATATACCTATATATTGTATGTGTGTGCGTATGTGCGTGTGTGTGTGTGTTTTGTGTATGTGGAGAAAAGCAAACAATTTCAAAAGTTTTACAAGTCCCTCACATGCATCGCGCGATCGAAATCTCATAAGATCAGCTACGAAGATGAAACTTTGATGCGACCATGACATAACGATTCAGCAGTTTCAGGGATCGAGACAGGAAGGATGATATAGGTGCTTCCGTTAGCGGTTGAGTGATTACGAGAATCGATTCGTAATCTTTTAGAAAATCTGCCCATTAGCGATCCAATTTTATTGACGTCCAGAATCTGCTCCTTTTATAGTTTTCTTCCCTTTAGATCTTTCGACTGATATTTTTATAAATAGGAAGGATAATTATTTTTCATTGTCTTGATTTATTGCGATTATAATCATAATCGTAAAAAAATTATCACTAGTATCTTATACGCACTGTGTCAGTTACTAATTATAACCACGTACATAGTTGTGTGTTCCTTCAGGTAACTGTAATCTCCATGCGCCACTCAAAGGGCAAACGAGCATAAGGCTCCGATCTGAGGGAACCGCAAACCGCGTAGGGAGCTCTCTCAACGGGGTGTCTCTTGGTCAGCGAGTCAAAATAATTAATGCGCCTCGTTAACTTGCGATAGCCGCAATATGTATACAAACTTGGCGGGGAGTGTGTAATGGATACTAACTAATGGTCGCATCTTATTCGCTCCTCACCAGGGAAGACGTGGTAATCCACTTTTCGGCAGGAACCGATTCGTCGGGTGAATAATTAGACCCGTTCACCCCCGGCCGTGCCAGATCCTGAGGTGATCGAAGGGATCTTTATGGTCGTCCGCGGATGGACCCATTCTTGGATGATTTAATAGGCTGCTGGAACGGCGCGTTTTGAGTTTTTCTGCCGTTAAATAACGACCCATTATTAATTGCGTCCGCCGCAGCGCCCCGTTTTGAAATAGTCGATGGTTGTAGCCGATAGTCCGAGTATAACCGATTGAATGATCAGCAATAGGTTGTATTATTTCTTTCCCAGTTATCTCGTTGCCATTCTTTGTTACTGTCTTAAAATTAATAGTAGATTTTTGATAATTGATTTCTTCATGTTGTGGAAAAAAAAATCGTTTTAATTTAATTATTAATTTGTTACAATTATTAATTTTTTAATATACAGACAATTTTTGTGTTTGTGTAAAAGAAAATATCGTTAAAAACGCTCATTGGTTAAGAAAATAACATTTTTTAAATGAGTAATATTTATAATTATTTTACATCAGTTATTATATCTTTGCATAATAATTACTACATTATAAGCGATTTTTACAATTAATGCTTATATATAAAATTTTGATGCTGTCTATTGACCATTGGAACGATGTAATAAGATGAAGCGGAAAAAATGATTGAAAGCATATAAAAATGTCTTAGTCATCGTTCTAGAATGAAAAAATCAAAAATATCTATTTGTCGAACGAGTCTATTTGGAAACGTGAATGCACGGCTGGTCGAACTGCAATTCTTTTCGATCTGAATTTCCAAAGTCGTGAGAATCGTACGTGTATCAATGGGTGTCGTTAACAAACTATTTTATCGAGCAAGTATGTGAAACTTTTGAATAACAAATTAATCCGATTCTGATCATTGAATCACCACATCAGTATATGTGTACCTGTCAGCAATTTTTTTGTCATAAGTAAGAATTATTTATTTATTTTCTTTTGATCGATAAAGATGGATAAAAAAAGATTATTACTTCTATTACGATTATTGAAATTTTATTACGATTATTGAAGTATATAAAATTAATGTATGTATGCATATAGATTGCTGGCGTTGATAGAAAAGTGAAAAAAAATGAAAAATGCTAATTTTTTATTTATTCCTTTTTATTTATTCATTTTTTTATCAATACGGTAATGACATTTTTTTAATATAGGTATATTTATACCAGGTATATCTATATATAATTTTGGAAATAATAATATTGAATTAATATATGATATTTATAATTACAAGTTATATATATACAAGTATATATATGGTTATATATAATCTTATGCTACGTAATCTTATATAGTAGACAAAATATTAATTAACAGAACGCAGATAAGGCATATTGTCATTTCATATACTATAAATGTTATCGTCACGGCGTTGAGCAGGCTAGTAGTAATTAAGAGCAACAAATTGCAGACACGTTAGCTGACCTAAGAAATCGGCGACATCAGGCAAGGTTCTTTTTGCTGGTTACCGTTTTGGACGTTTCTCGATCGAATTTCAGGAATGAAAGTCGGCCTCGATCCCGAATATTCGACCGTGGAAACACGAGTACAATTACGAAGACGGAGGATGAGAGGTTCAAGCATACCTTCCGTGATCGACCGTGATAAAAAGAAATATTAAGGCGGCGAAGAGAGAACTGTAGTGAAATCAATTGATGATTACCCAGCGGATGCAACCGACAATTATTCTTATGTAATTATTTATTCGAAACGCTCTAGATACAGTATAAAATTTATTTCAGTTTTTATTTTATTTATCTATTTATTTAATTCGAATAATTCAATTATATTGAAAAATGAGAGAAAAAGAGAATTTTTATTCGTTTATCGTGAAAGTTTCCCTACACCTTTATTAATTACATAGAATATTAAACATGAATTGCATCCGTGATCATAATATACTCATTTTTTAAAGTAATGCTCTGAAATTTACAATGCAAATGAGAAAAAATTTTCACAATCTGTTTCTTCTTTTGTATTACCACTTTTGGTATAAGAGACATTTATGTTTCATATGTGTACTTTAAGATGAAATTTGCTTCTTCATAATTAGGTACACGATCTCAGCTTTTTCTTAATCGGTAATCTACGTTTGGTTCCTTTGAAAACTCACCTTTAATTTACAAAATAACTTGTATGCAGCGGTTACTAATAATGAACTGTCGCGCGCAATTAATTGCGCGTTTCGTGCTCTCCCAGTTTCGGTGTCGGGCGAAATTTTTATCCTCCCGGCGGGCCAAAGAGTTCTCCTCGAAGACAAAAACGAATAAAAAAATGGCACCTTTCATTATCTCATGCCAGGCACGTGGCCCGTTGCACGACAACTTTCTCGATCCCGCGTTTTTCATCTGAGTAATTATCTCCACTCCCCTGCGGTTCTCGATGTAGATTAAGTTCCGCAAAAACTTTGATGCATCGTACTTACTATAATATCGTCGATGAAGGTACCTTTCGAAAATTACTTTCGGTTACAGCGATCAATTAAAACAAAAAATAAATTTACTTTAGTATTAATGAAACGGTAAAATATGCACATTGTTATGCGAAATTGTTACTAAAGTAAAAATGTAAATACGAAACTACAATATTTGTTATCACTGAGTTCTCTTTAAATTAATTATCACAAAGTGTATTTATTATTATTATCAAAATAATATATAAATTTAATATAAAAAATTATTTCATAATATTGCTTCAACTGGAAATTGTAAAAATTTACACAAAAATATTGTTAAGCCAATCCAATTCCAAATCCGTTTTATTTTTCTCCGGTTAATTATGTTTTTAATATTAATTGTAGATTAATGGATCCGAGTCACCTTCCAATTAATTTCAAGTTCATAGGACAGCTACATCGACACTTGGCGCGAAACATGCATTTATTTTCTGAGGTAATCAAAATGATCGAGAATTGTTACATAACGCGAGATGCTTGAGTTTGTCGAGAGCCGATAAGATATAGACAGAATTTCGTTGGAAATTTTACGACTGAAGTTCCGAGATATAAAAGAAGCTGAGCAAGAGGACCTGTGTTACGATACTGGTAACATATTTATACGTATATATACTATACTTCTTGCAGTCGGTTAAAAATAATGAAAAGTAGCCGAGTCTGAAAAGTTCCTCGAGTCGCCAAGCCGCTCGCTCGCGCGTGTACATGCGAAACACGGAGCGAGGTGCGGGGGGCACTTGAAGCAAGTCGCCCGGATAATTTGAAAGCGATCCGATCTTCTCGGGGCAGCTGCCTGCCTTACGCGTAAAATATTCAAGAACTGGCCCCTTCCTCTTTGCGTTAGTCGGTTTGTTAAGTGAGACGATGACGAGGGCTTTGCGTTAAACTGCGTCAGCTCGAATATTTTCCCTTGCAAACGCGGCGTATCGTCGCAGGAAGATCGGAAAGATTCGACGGTTTCCCGATTTAATCGGCGAAACCTACCTCTTAATTTTTCGTACTAGTATTTGATTGAAAAAAGAATTAGTCTCCGGTTTTAGAGACGCTTAAAGTTTCGAAATCCTGGATTTCTCTGCGATGCAAAATGATGATTGGATTGTCACCGTGAAGTGAGAACAAATCGATTTAATGTAGGTAATCTATCGTTAATATGTTAAATGTCTTTACTTGTCTCTCCGGTGATGCCAGAATTAAATTTTTACTGTTAGGTCCATCATCTAGATATATATAAATAATATAAAATACAATAATTGAACTATGTAAAATAATTTTGCTTCTTACGTTTATTACTTTATATTAATAATTCAATATTAATTTATTATATTTAAATTATATTATATTTGCAGAATTAAAAATGTTTCACGATACATTTTTTTAGTTTCATTAGCGGTGTCATGGTGATTGGAATGGCGCGGCGCCATTA
>NW_017304543.1:4383469-4386278 GCF_001594115.1 Trachymyrmex septentrionalis
TTTAAATTATATTATATTTGCAAAATTAAAAATGTTTCACGATACATTTTTTTAGTTTCATTAGCGGTGTCATGGTGATTGGAATGGCGCGGCGCCATTAAAAGTTCAAGTGCTTATCACCGATATGACATTCAACGTGTTAAAAAAGAAAGCAGTACGAAAAATGAGATCTTATCTTATTTTATATATATATGTCAGAAATGATTTTCCGATCGATATAATAAATGTGCGAATAATAAATTGGCAAACCGAATTGTAACAAGTTTTGCTTTTACTTTCTGGAAGCAATAAAGATCTTTGCACACACACACATATATATATATCCTTAACTTCGTCCTGCTTTCACCGAATTGGTCATTTGTCGAATAGTCGATGAAAAATTGGCCCTCTTCTCTTTTTTTTTTGTTATGTGAAATATCGTATTATCAGAAATATGCAAATGCAGTTCGCTGCGGAGGCCGTATTAAATTTCGAAAAATCAGAGCTGATAAAAAAATGTGTAACGATCGACTTAACGGCTATCTGAATTTACCATTTACAATTTGATCATTCATGTTACTTTACACTAAGATACGCAATATAATTAAATTTTATATTTCAAATTATCACACAGAACGAAATTATTGACATAATCATGTTAAAGTTAAATTAATTAATTTAAAATTATTTGCTTTAAATTTGATACTCTCAAAAGAAGAAATAACGTACGAATAAGGTGAAATTCTAGCGTATTCACCGAGCGAATTTTCCAAATGGGTTTCTAATTTTCAAAAGAGGCCGACGCTGCCAGGGTATCGATTTCTCGTATTATATCGTTGAATGTTATTTATTCTTGTGGTTTACGCCAAGTTGTTTCATGTGAGCAAAGAACCGTCCATTTCGGCTTTGGGACGATTCAATGAGCAAGAGGTTTTCTTCCGCTCCCTTAATTTACCTAATCCGCGAAGATAGCCGTCTTAGTATCGATATGTATTCATGTTAGTAATGTGATACTAATCTTCTGTGTAGTAACCTATAATAGAAGCTATAAAGACTACAGAAAGCGATGTATCGATTATACGTCACGGGGGTAACATTGTGTAACACATACATACATTTACTTGTGTTCTCTAAAATTAAATGTTTTCTAAATTATTTGCACATAAAGTCATGTTTTTTATACAAAAAGAGATGTTAATTAAGAAAATCCTTTCGAAAAATTCAAGTTAAGCGAATTTTATGATGAAAACGTGTGGATAAAATATGATAGGCGCATGGCGAGACTACTTGAATGTTTCATTAAATAGAAGTCGAGTGCACCGGAAATAGGTCGGATCGACAAGAAGTGAACTCAAAGAACGCCGGCCTTCTTCGGATTTTCACGTAATACCCATCGCTCAAGTGTCTCTCACGGAATTGGTGGTAATTATCCTGAAGATCTTGACAGGAAAATTAAGCACTCCTCCATCTCAACATTCGCTGAACCCTTGATTACCGGAAAGACGCTTCTAAAGAACCAATAGACAGGACAATTCTACAAATTCTCAATTTCCGGGATTCTTTACAAGCATGCCGACTTTCCAAGAGATTTCTTCTGCAAATAAGCAGGACTTGTGCAAAGGGGTAGTTTCCCCCTTTTGTTTTCGAACAAAAGGCTGTTTCTTATGCCAGGTCGTAGACAAAGCGACCTACCCGAAATTGATTCAAACAGACAAAGGGTGAATTATATCTGTCATTTTTATTCTTGTTTACATCGTCTTTCATCTAACTCTCCCTCTAAATATTTTCACTTTACTTTTTTCACCTCTTTGAGTGTCCTCATCTAGAAATCGGCAGCGGAAACCGTAGCGTCTCACCCCTCCTGACTACGTAATGTTCGAATGGAAAAAACGTTCTCGCGCGAAATTCTCACGACAGAAAATTATTCAGCGCGCGGCAACGAGAGATAATCGGGTGGAATTAATGGGGAGGACAAATTACGCGACAAGTTTTCAAGATTCCGCTGCAGGATTCTCTTTAGGATCGCGAGACAGGGACGTAGCTAGGAATTAATTTTTGGTATGCAGATATAAAATTGTATTTTGTCAATGTAATAAATGCGAGTACAAGTACTCCTCATTTATTGCGGACAAAATTTATGTATGTTCTGTATATAAAATAATAATATTTTTTATACGCATTGCGTTTATACGAAATAATAATATTTAATTGCAATTATATATTTTTTTTATTTTTTATTTTTATATGCTAATGATAAAGCATAAAATTGCAATTGTCTAAGGATGTACGTGCACTTTTATATTTACTTATGCTACGCCCATGTTGCTTGATGTATGTAAATGCATCGCTCGTTCCCTTACCAAGAAGTAAGGAGCGACGAAAAAACTGATTGCCGAATAATTATGCATTCCACGATCGGATGCGCCCCTCTCTCGCTTCTTCAACTTCTTTTGCACGATCTAAGGGTCGCGGAATTCTGAAACGGTTACCTGGAGAAAATCCAGATCGAGAAGGGGTTGCTTTGCCATTCATGATTTCTAAATTGCGCATTGTTATTAATCTTTCCGTTGCTCTCGTTCTTATTGCTATACGAAAGGGCGCGTCTCGAATATTTTTTTATTTCAGTTCTTTTAGTATCATCGCATTGTGCGTTCTATTCAAATGTGTATTTTTCTTTTAGCATTACAGATCAATTTTTTAATACGTAAGGTATGAGATGCTCGCGCGAGATGTGTATTTCCATTTCAGTATTGTTAAAATCAATAATATGTTAAAAATAAAGTTGTTTATAATGATAACTAAGTGTAAATTTAAGCTGATCAGTCATGAA
>NW_017304543.1:4386378-4389490 GCF_001594115.1 Trachymyrmex septentrionalis
GTTGTTTATAATGATAAATGACTAAGTGTAAATTTTAGCTGATCAGTCATGAATCGTACAAATCACATATTCACATGTCGTGTTCAACATTTATTAGAATCGTGCATTCAATGAGAGACAACGTATACTTCTACTTTTTTCGTCTCCCTTTAAAAATAAGGATCACGAAATATTGAGTTTGCAGGTAGGCATTTCGTGGTGAAGATTCGGGATTGGGATCCAGGTCGAAAGGGAGAACGATCATTGTCGTCGTGTGTATTGTTCACATACGCGAGAGAGCCGCGTCTGAAATGGCATTAAACCTTGATTCTAACTCCCGGTATGATTTCAGAATGAAAAGGGAGTCTGTCGTGTGTCGCGCACTCATTTTCTCGATTTTTTTGTCTCTCTCTTTTGGGCTCGGTACTTCGCTGAGTTGTCAAAAAGACAGGCCTACTCTTCGAAATGTGAGTTACCCTGGTGATCCCGTCGGGAATCTTCTACACAAGGTGATCGTTTTGCTCGCACTAAATAAAAAGAAAAATTGATTTATATTTTTACGAGAAAATATGTAGTTCTAATAAAAAATTGATTCCTAGAAATCAATTTGTAATGAATTGTCTATATTTTGTAACTTTTGTGAATTAAATATGAAATATTTAAGGTGTATGTATTAACATATTAAGAATTTTAAGCACGACCGTATATGTGAATACATCAAATACGATAAAGAAAGCCAAGATCGGTCAAATTTTGGATGTTACAAATAATACATTATATATTCTTTTTATTAAATTAATTTATTCTAGATATATAATTGCGAACCGAAATATAGTTTAACCGATCTTGACTTTCTTTATCGTACTTGATGTTATATGTATCATTTTTATAAAATTTATGACACTGCATATACTGAAAAAAATAGCTTAAATTTAAATAAATATTTATTTGAATACTGCCAACTAAATATTTACTTACGTTAAATAAATATTTATTTAAGAAGAAATGGTTGTTAAATCAAATTAATGTTTTTTTTTGTATCAAATAAGTATATTTTTATATTTAATAAATATTTAGTTGGTACTATTCAAATAAATATTTATTGAAATTTAGGATATATATATTTTTCTCAGTGTATACATTATGTATACACACAATATATACATAATTTATTAATTAGATTTTTACTCTAGAAATAATTATTTTTTCTTACATTCAATAATGTATAAATCGATGCTTTTGAGTCACCCGTTATATCTAGATCGGGGCTTTTCATGTGCTCATCACAGAATAAGAGACGAGAGGTACGTATGCAGGTAGAAAAGTCGTTGAATGATATCGCGTAGAAAAAGAGTCCTGCCCCAAATATCCGTGATCGACGAGCGGGCTAGATTGGGATGACGAATACTTTATGCAGGTAAAACCGTTATCCTTCGCGGCAACCAGCTCACCGTCGGTGTTTTAGTGATAGTTTATGGAACACTTTTGGAGCATAAATCCTGACTAGTATCGTCTATCATTCGGCTAAAAAAAAAAAAGGGAAAAAGAGATCAAATTTTGAAGCGAAGTCCCGAGATTCGAAACACGTCTTTCCTCCATGAGCTTTGATAAAAATATATTCGGAGCAGAATACAACGCAGAATACAAAGAATTTTATAAATTACAAACTTTTTTCACGATCGAGAAACGTGAGTAGGTAGGTGTAGCAAAGTTCTGCGAAGTAAAAGCGTGCTAAGAGAAGCGCAGTGAAGTCGTGTTACGGTAGTAGATATGGACCATATTGTTTTGATCATAACCGGTAATGATGGCTTCCACGGGATATCGGTGATCTTCAAATTTGAACCCAAAGGCAAGTTGGGAGTGGAGTAGCAGTCTCCAATGCCGCCCCCTCGAATTTATGATCGGTATTGCGGTTTTATTGCATCAGATCGAGATTGCATCGATGTATGCAACACAAAATAAATCCGATATATATGGGAGACACGTAAATCACAAGTATGTGCCTCTATGGACGTTCGAATAATTGCAGTGTATTTATAAATAATGATCGGCATTTAGTAAATGAAAAGAAAGGTTTACTTACATGTACACGCACGCATTAATTAAAATAAAAATTCTACGCACAACGATCTCGCAGGTTTGGACCCTCTGCTACTTTTTCGATGGGAACCAATAATGATGGCTTCTCGGGGTATCCATGATCTCTAAATTTGAGCCTGAAGGCAAGGTAACGAGCGGGGTAGTAGTTCACGAAACTGCCTTCGGATTTATGATCGGCATCTTTCGATCTCGTTATATCAGATTATTAGAACCATATGATTACTCGGATATTTCAACTTTAAAGCAACATTCCACATACGAAGCATATACTCATATTTTCCGATGATGCAAACAAATATATGGCAAAAGGTCACCAAGAAAATTTTACGTATACCTGTAATCTCACATTTTCTTGTTTCTCTGTAAACAGTCGGAATGTATTTATGTCTGAAAATCAAGATAATGTCAATGATATTTAAACACATTTCCAGTGTCTTAATTAAGGGCGTGAGATATGAAGATCGACGAAGATCAGGGGCTACCAGGCCGGCCCATATTTTGTTCTGTCTGGACCCAAAGGGAGACGCACGGATCTTGAGATAGTCGTGATCTTTAAATTCAACCCCGAAGGCAAGTAGCATACAGCAGGGTACCGATCCACGAGACCGCCCTTGAATTTACGAGCAGTATTCAGACCGGAGAGCCTCATGAAGGAGTCGCGTGGCGACTTTACCACCCAGCACATGGAGCTCTTTGAACCCCAATATAGTATTGAAACCTATTTCTTTATTTTTAATCGCCTCTAAAGAGAAAAATAACGCAATAATTTATGAAGATTTTCAGACCAGCGGGAATAAAGCAGTTTTCTTCGACGCTTGAAATGGTCGAATTAAAATTTTAAATGAGCCGCGGTACCTTTCGACTATTTCCGAAAGATTTAAGACACGAAAGCGTCGTGCGTCCGCGTTAATAGACATTTCTACAATTCTTTGATAGACGGTACCGCCCTTATATCTTCCGATAGCTTTTTTAATAGCGAGAATACAATTTTCGATACAATAACACTTTATATGATATAAAGATCTGACTTTTA
>NW_017304543.1:4389590-4395680 GCF_001594115.1 Trachymyrmex septentrionalis
AGAAAATTTTCGATACAATAACACTTTATATGATATAAAGACCTGACTTTTATTATTGTGTTATGATACTTTCATAAACTCTTATCTTTTTTGAAAATAGTTTTATCTAAAATAGTTTATCACAGCCATCACATTTTGTTTCAACATTTTGATAATTTTTATATTTACACAGTAAAAAGTTTTATGTTAAATTTAACATAAGATGAATATGTTAGAAAGTAACACAAATATTATGTAAAAAATTAACATATTTATAATGTTAAATGTAACTGAAATTAGATGCTATTTTTACATTTTTGGTTTAGCCGATGTCTGATATTTAACATATGCAATATATAGATTTAACAGATATTTATTATAATAAGATGAATATTATAAAGAGAAAATAACAGAAAATATCTGTACCTTTTTATATGTAAAGTATGTAACTAGTCATACAGAACATATTTCTTCAGTGAAATAATATTTTTATTATTAATATTTATAATATATTAAATCAACTCACACATTATATTCATTTATTCATTTATATTCATTTATTCTTAGAATTTACGTTTTGAAACTATATTATTTTTATGTTATTTGTTTACTTACCTATAAATTATGTTATTTGAACATTGAGGAATGTTAAATTTTAATTTAACACAAAATATTCAAATAGCACAATCATATTATGTTAAAACTCAGATATGTGAAAAATTTAACACAAAAATTATTTTTTGAAAAACAATTTTTTTTGGAAAAAATTTTTTTAATTTTCTAAAGGATTTGCATAAATGTGTCGCTTTAACATAAATATATTTTACTATGTAATTTTTGTATTATTGCAATTATTACGCAGTGAGAGAAAGAAAGAAAAAAAGATTGCTTCATACTGAAAGAATATATCTACCAAGAAATGAACCATCTGATCAAGATGCACGCACGCGCAGAGGAAGGTATATCTCAATCTTTAATATCCATAACGATCTATCATGCGTGACGCGTATTGTGCACCCGTGCGTGTATTGTACTCGCGCGTGGATGAGCAAAGAAGCGCGAGAGCACGGCGCCGCGTCTGCTTTCTCGGGAGCATGAAATCTGTTTTTCGTCCCCGCGGGTCCGCGGCTCAAATTTCGTTGTGGTACACGTCGTTCCTTTCCGCGTCCTGTGCACACGAAGTGTCCATTTTCCGGGACTTCCGACAGAAAGGACACTCCCGTCGGCTTTAATGGTCCCTCTCTCGAGGGGGAGTCGTGAGAGCTTTGAGATCGTGCCTCTCCTTTAATCTTTTTTTAAGCAGCCACTTTCAAAGCCTCGAGTACACTTCCGAATGCTGAAGGCGTCTCGAGGAGAGTCGTCGGCAGAAGATTGAGTCTGTCGACACGTTTCCCCTGATGGGAAAGAGAGAATGTCGTACATTTTATGAAGTTACGTCCTTTGCTTGCGCAAAGTCATATGAATGCACTGTTTGTAAAAATAACAAATGGTATTTTACGCGAGGCAATAAAAAAAAAATGTTAGAAAATTTTACATTTCATTCGAAATATAAATATGAATTTCGAAACGCTGGAATTATGTCATAAATACATTTTTCAACTAATCCTATCAAAACAGTTATCTTTTGGCAGATTTGTTAAATACTGAAAGCAGAAACATTACGTGCTTTGTATTTACATGCATCGATGCCGATGCGTTTCAGAGTAACATGATATTTCTCTAAAGCCGATACGAAAATAAACGCTTTGCTTGCGCAACTGATTCGTTGAATTTTTTTCTTTCAAATTCTTTGAACTAGGAAAATATCTGAAACTGTATAATTATACGTAATCCTTTTACAAGCTGTTTATACGGAAATAAGACATACATAGTCTTTCTACTATTTACTCAAAATGCTAGTTTCACTTACATATGTAATCAAATATATCTATTATTTTTCATTAGCTGTACAAATAATTAACAATGCAAATAAACCACATTAATTAATACACATTAATTAATACACATACATAATTCACATTCTTTTTTTAACATACATTCAAGAAATATATTAATTTATATCGTACAATATACTAATATATTAATAAATTTATATATTTGTTAAATATATTAATATTTTTTATTAATATTGTTAATATATGAAATAAATATATGTTTTTATATAGTGTTAATATAATAATTTATATAATTCTTTATCTTGTAACACTACAAAATAATTTTATTTATAAAAATCTTTTATCCTGGAAAATAAAAATTTATTTTGAACAGAAGTTAAATGAAAGCTGATATAACATCGTTCGTCATCCAATAAAATACGTTCTTTTATGCTCAAGTCAGAGATAATTTAAACAAAACTACTCTGATGTCGCATCAAAAGTCCAAATGATGCTTTTAAGGTATCACGTGACATCGCGTAACGAATGATCTGTTTTAATTCAACTGGTTTTAATTGATCAATACTTCTTATATTTCGATGTATAGTTGTAGCTATAAAAGATTCGCTTTATACTGGAGTTCCTTGATGAATCGCATTGATGATCGATGTTTAGCACGAATTAAGAAGCTGATTACGATCCTTCTGTTCAAAAACAGGTAGCCGCTTGGCTTTCGTCTTTCTTCCAACGGCCGACGCTAATTAGGAGTTAATTGTATTAATGGATGATCGGACGGTCGGCTACTACAAAGATTTGACTTGATGGGCTTCAAGTATCTGTTTTGGCTGAATTTCGTCGAGAGGGGAAATGATTCCCTTCAATGTGAAGATGCGACTTATGCGAAGTATAACTTGTATAGAAGTAGCTTGTAACTTTTTAAATTATTAGTCGTAATTACGCAGAAAGAAATACTACTAAACGATATTTTTCAAACATCATTTCAAAGGAGCACTAGAAATAAAATTTCACGATGGCATTGAATTAAAAATAAAACAAGCAATTAATTTTTTTTTAATACTATTTATCTATTTAATTTTTCTCTTCAGATAAATTTCTTACATATTATACATACATATATGAAATTAATGAAAGATATTCTAATGAATATATTTATAAGTAGCATGTTTGATATTTTCAGAAACACGGTTATTCTGATTTGTTTGATAGAATTTTGATTCAACCGTAAAAGTATGTATTGCGTTTGCATAATAAACTGAAATTTCCCGCAGACATTCCCGCTCCCTAAAAGTAAAGAGCTTTTGAGCTACCCGAAAAACGGATGTTCGTTTCACGTGTACGTACTACCGGGGGACAAAGTAGATATGTATGTACATACGACCCACTTCATCCTAAATAAATCGAGCGACTTTTAGTAACCTTGTTGGTCGACACAAATATTGTCGCATCAATTAAAGCCATTGTCCCAACGGTACTCCGCAATCACATTTCTTTTTCTCTCTCTCTCTCTCTCTCTTCGTTTGTATCCTAAAACATGGCGCCATGTTCAGAAAGAATTTTTTTTTATTATATATGTAGTTGTAGGCGTATGTGTTTTAAATAGAGATGCTAGTAATTAAATATAATAATTAAATGATTCTTTTTTCTTATAAAATCATACATAGCCTTATCCTTATATTTTAAATATTTTATACATTAATAATATATTAATGAAAATATAACATTTCATGTATAAATACTATACAAACAGATAAATTTAAAAAATTAAGAAATTTTATAAAAACAAGTAAATTAATTTTGATTTGTTTCCATAGTAAGAAATGATTCTATGAACGATTGCAGCCAATGTTACATATATTCTGAAAAAATTTGGCAACAGTTTGCGATTTTGTCCTTAAAATCTTTTTGACAAAATTCCTTTATTTCGATAAAACTTTATGGGACAATCCGTTTTATATTGAAACCAATTTTAGAAGTGGCGATGTAGCGAATTTTAGGCTTTAATGTATCATTCATTAAGAAATTAATGATATCACTTATACATTTCTTGTTCGAATTAACCTAATTAAATTTAAAAAAGCTATTACATCCGCGTTAATATGTATGCGCGCTGTTATCTGACTAATTCGGAATTAACTCCAATAAAAAGTCGATTTCAGTATTCGTGGGTCAACTAATCTCTCTCTTCTGCTTCGATGGCGAATAACAAACATGCCTCCCGAGTGTTTAATCGGAGCGACTCGAAAACATGAAATCGGGCCCCCCTTCCGTAGCTTCCTTTTTTTTTAAACTGCACGCGTTGGATGCGAGGCAGATGCGCCCCCGAGAGCGAACAGCTGTACGATTGTCCATTTCGTTTCCACGTCCAGTCGTTCATCCTCCGTAGGGCCCCCCAAAAGATACCGGGATAAGGATCGAAGGCTCTTCCGCGCGAGAGAAAAGAAGACGGCAAGAAATATGAAGATACGTCGACGGATAAAGATTGGGCCCCCAAAGTGGGGGGTCGGAGTGCTGGGCGGAGTGAGACAGGGTAGCGTCGGTGGCGGCGAGATTAGGAACGGGTGAACGGCGAAAAAGAACGAATCATGAAAGTGCCACGCGACCCACAACGGAAACATAATAAAAACTAATTGAGGATCCTTCGGAGCCGTCATCGAGGGGCAATAGCAGCGATTCGACGGTGACGACAGCGTCGATCACGGCGACGGCGACGGCGATGTTGGCGGAACATCTGGCCCTCCTGGCTATCGGTAATAATCACAGCCGGAGCAGGAAATAAAATGCTCGTGTGCGTGCATGATCCGTTTAACGGATATAATGTGTAACGATACACTCCAATTAGGTAGCCCTCGTTGAACTTTTTAATCATGCCGAGCTGTTCCCAGTCGGTTCTGAGGATACGCAGTCGTATTGAAAGGCTGTGCTCCTTGAATCTCTTTTAGAAATAAAGAGTAATTGAGGCAAACTAATTGATTTATTTGTCTAAAAAAAAAAAAATGGTAAAAGACAATCGAGAAATTCGATCTTAATTTTGATTGAGTCTTCCACAAATTTGGAATTCATTTTTCCTGGAAAAAAAAATTCCTAATATTGTTATATAAGTTCTATTGAAAACTGAGCAGACGTGAACGACCTATTTTTTGTAAAGTTTGGAATTAATTTTTATTAACAAATATATCCTGATACGTTAATTCTTAAATTATAAAATCAGTAAAATAAAATTAATATTTTGAAGGCGTAAGTAAATAGTAAAAAATTATTTGTTACCAAGCGCGAAGTGATTTTATTTTATTAAGTTGAGGCTTAATTTTTTTATGTATTGAACGTTAAAATTTCATGAGAATTGACGATAAATTTTTCTGACAATTTTTACTAACAATTATATTTTCAATTTGTTTCCCGCCAACATTCAGAGTTATGTTGAAGAGTGTACGCTACGAAATTACTATATTGTATTGATCTTCGTTACTCGCAACTTTTTGGAATCAAAAATGCAGGCTAATTTGGATCGTGCGCGGCTACGTGGCGGCATCGAAAAAAAAGGGCTGCAGCAAAATCGCGAGTCATCGTCGGCGAATGGCCCTTTCGTATGGTCACGATCGAAAATACTCCGCCCATTCTGAGTGTCGGTGCCGGACGGGCAAAGGGTTGCGTCAACAATGTGCGGCTCTCGACTTTCATTCGAGAAATCTGAAGGGAGAACTTTGTAAACGAGACTCGGACAAATAAGAGGTTCGCTCAAAAAAGGCCTACGATCCCGTTGGCGTGAAAGTTCCGTTTGCAAATTCCCTTGTGGTATGTTTTCATAGCTATAACAATAACATTAACGATTTTATATTTATTGACACATCCGCGAAGATACCGGTTACTTGCTGCCACGAGCGATTTGTTGATTCATTACTTCGACATAATATGGAATGGTCTACTGGAAATACTTTTTTACAAAGAGAGAGAGAGAGAGAGAGAGAGAGAGTCCGAATGTCGAAAGGCAGAAAAACTTAACAGAATCGATAGTTATAATTAATCATTAATTTTAATGTTTAGGAGTAGTTGTCTTATAAGTACGATAAATAATGCAATAAAATTATTAAACTTTTTTTCGAATTTAATAAAAATTATTTTTTGCATTCAGAAACTATTAGGCAGTTGCGTTTTTAATTTAATAATATTAAGTAATTTATTAATATTATTTAATATTTATAAACATATATTTGATAGG
>NW_017304543.1:4395780-4402640 GCF_001594115.1 Trachymyrmex septentrionalis
AAAAATTCGTTTTTAAAAAATGTTCTTACGATTCTTTGTTATCAAGTTACATATGGATTAAATAAAGGAACATTCTGATTTTCATTGCTCATAACTCCGTTAAAAATCATTGTATCGTAATTAATAAAACAGTTTCTTAAAGCTGAAACGTTGCTCTATTAAGTGGTGTAATTGCTAATTTTGAAAAAAATTATAAAATATATATTATTGTATATAATGTATGTAACGTATATATTAATAGAATATATGTACATTTGAGCTAAAAATGTAATGTTACTGTTCTTTTTTTCATTGCGCAATGATTATAAGGATTGTAATCAAATTTTTATATATTTTATATTAAAAAAATTAACATGACACTATTCGATAGAGCAACATTCCAGTTTTAAGAATCTGTTTTTTTTAATTGCAGTACGATGATTTTTAATGGAGTTATGAGCAATCAAAGTCAGAATTTTTACTTAACTCGCGAATAACTCAAAAACAAAAAAATTGTTTTAAGAAACATTTTGAAAAAACAATTTTGTAAGGAAAACTCCAAACTTTCATGATATAGATCGAAAATTTTCGCAAATTTTGTTTGACACGTGACAGACCTATAAAGTAAAAAGAAAAAGTTCCCTTTTTTTAGCTCGTAGTTTTCTATATATATAAAAATTATAAAACTCCCATAATAAATATAGTAACCATTCGAAAGTAAGTAAGTAAATTTCAAACTTTAAAACTCTTTTGTTAAATTTAAATTTTGATCATTTTTAACAAAGATATTGTATATATAATTTTGAACTAACAAAATACCGCAGAACTTTTCCTTCAACTCAATATACCTATATAATTAATGTTATATTAATTCTTAAATTATAAATGAATTTCTACAAGTACTTGTAGAAATCCACTATCTTATCTCTGAGCTCTTAAGCTTCATATTATTGGAAAGAATATTTCATTAAGCGCAAAATCCGACTATCAGATCCGTTGATCAGATTCGCGGAGAATCCATTTACAGATTATCCGAACGGCACAATTCTCGTCAAGATTTCCGTCTATCTCGATCACAAAGTACACATTATTGGTTAAAGGGCGTTCATAATGGTTGCGTTGAATTCGGTAACCACAAAATCCTTCTGCGGTATTCATGGTACCTCCCAAGGACGGCTTCCATGATACTGTGTGGACGGCAGCGAGGAGTTAGGAAAAAGTGGAGAATCGTAGGACCGTGAAATCGATTCATGGACCGATCGGGTTTTGCGATTTGCTCGCTTGACCGGCGACACGGTGACATCTGTGCCGATAGAGAGCCGATTTTCACGTATTACCGTCGCTGTTGGTCATCCGGCGAATCTTTATGGACATTAATGGGATTTCGAGACGAAAGAGAAGCCGTCCAGCTGTTCTTTCGTGGCGCGAGCAGAGTCATATGTCTTACGATATATGAAACGTTCATTTTCATGGGAGGAAAAATATATATGGGTAAAAACGGAGTAAGTTGTATGTGGTTCTGTAGAAAGAACCAACTGTCGATATTAAAATCTTTGGATCGTTATTTCAAAATATTATAGGATAATACTTAACGTTCTGTGCATACATCTTGATAAATTAATTGTAGAAGTTAATTAAATTTAATTAAAAAAAAAAAGAATATTATACGATTTATTTGCAGCCCCGAATGCAACAGTTTTGTTTTTAATTGCGACACTTATATAATTATTTATATTTTAATATTTTTTTGCAAAGAAAAAATAATTCTAATTTTTAACAAAATACAAATTCCCATTCCGCCAAAACTCAAAAGTTTCTTTTCATGTAACATTAGTTTTCGTTGTATTTTCAGGTACGTGCGGGTATCGTTGAATCACTACGCATTCCACATGGATGTTCTTGAATCGCGGATTATGCGTTCGTGCGGGAGACAGCGGGGCACCCGGAGGAACCAAGGGTGCCAGCCTTGTCGCATTGTCCCGTGCGAGATGGCAATTTGTATGCTTTTGTGCTGGAACTAAGAAGACACGCCAGCTACGTTATCTGATGAGTGAGAAACTTTTCCTCGCCGACTACCACCAAGTTGCATTTGCGCAATAGCAAGTATCAGCTGCGTTTGTGAAACGTTCGTAAAAAAAATTACACGTGTCTTACCTGGACTACAAAGGTTAGTTTCCAATAGTTTAAACTTTAGGTTTTGTTTGAAACACATTTTTGTTTTAACTAAAAATTCGCTTTCACTTGAAGTCTTAATTCTAAAAGCTACTTTGCTGATGCTTGTAATATTGTCGCTAAAAATAAGCGATATATATGTATATTAATATATATATATATATATATTTGCTGATATATTATATTAATAAGGAAAATTCAGTGAATATAATAATGATTATCAACATATCTCCTATTTCGATTAATTTTTACTTAGAAAACATTAATCTCGTAACTTGATAGAATATTGTTATACATATATCTGCATTAAGATACACTATATGTGTGTATACACAGAAAGAAGTTAAGAAATACAGTTTTGCTGAAGTACCTTTGTTAAGTAAGTACATGTAGATCTGAAAATAATTTTATTGAACTATTAAAATAATTATATAGAATGCTCAGACTGGTTGCTGCAATGTTGAAATTGTTTGCAGCATTTCTCATCATGCTTGAAATTTTTTACGTATATACATAATTATTTTAATAGTATTTTGATGGTTTAACAAAATTATTTTTGGATTCGTATCTACTTAAATTTTTAAATACTTCAGTCAAATTGTTCTCTTTTTATAGTAGGATTATTAATTTAAAAAACGTATATATTACGCATATATAACACAATTGAAACTGTTAAATATTCGCAAACAACTTAGAGTGTTAGTGAACAACTTAACACATCGACAATTGAATTTGGCAGTTGGAGTGGCGGACTACTCAATAAACGTATCCATACGCGGTTCAACGGAAGTCGTAGGAAGGAAGGATCGAAAAAGAGTCTCTTTTAAAGAGGCCCTTTTTCAGGGAGCAACTCGATCCACCCACCCTTCAACCCTTTTTTTCCTTCATTGAATAAAGTAAATACTTTTACCCATGCGGCTCGAGCATCGCTTGGTGGAGACGTTCCAACGGCAAACAGCGATCCATCGATTGTGGCCTTCACATAGGCATTGAAACTTTCTTTCTGCAGGGCTCAGGTATCCGATATCTTTCGATTTTTATCCTTCGTCCTCGCACATCTACATACATGAAAATTCACGCCTCCGCAAATCGCACGTCACGCGATTCCCTTCTCAGCTCTCACGCTACATTGTCCTGTCGGGCATTCATCGATTAATTTTAAAAAAATAAATGGACAAGAAAATTAAAATTTATATGTATCGTTTAATTATTCTATTAATTTTACAGATTTATTTTTATTATAATGTGATAAATTATCTGATAATCTGACATATCTATGTTAGAGATCGATTTTTACAAGCCTATATAATGCATAATTACTTTGGGTAACGCGCGAATTTAATTAGAATTATTTGCGTGCAAAATAAATCAGAGTTTTTGAAGTGCGAATAAATTGGGCGATTTGTTTTGGGATAACATCGATATGATATCCAGCGCAACGTGTATATATCTGCTGTATATAGTATAAAATAATTAATGCAATGCGTGTTATTTTCACGATGCGCACATATAACGGTAGCCATAAATATGGAACGTAATACTCTCGTTGACAGAAGCACAGCCGCATATTCGTGTTGATCGATTGATTCGACGTGTGTTCGGTCGAAAGTAAGAGTATCCGCGCAAGTCGAGAGAGAAAACACTTCGAGAAGAGGAGAAAGATTCCTTTTCTCGTTGGTCCACTTTTTCGCGTCATCGAGAGGAGACATACACGGAACGGGTCAGCGAATCATTGGAGAAAATGATGAATTTAACGTGTCGTGTCGTGTTAATATGTCATCTAGGAAATCGCAGAATCCGAAGGAACATTCGGCGGAAACGTAGAATACGCTGCGCGAATTAACAGTTTAATAAATATATTATACAACAGACACATATCCAAGTCTTTGTTTAAAATACAGAATGCTTCTGTTGGCAAGAATATATTGATATGTGTATGCATATATAAAATTTATAATACATGTGTACATTTGTATCTCTTAAAAGCACTACTTTATCTTTCGTAGCAGCGAACTCTAAAATTGACCGTGCCAAGATCCTATCATTTAATCACCCCTCTAGATCTCGAGGAAAGTAGTTCGCGCAGACTGAAGGTAGATAATAAGCAATTAAAAAATTATCGCGTCATTAATGTGTGTCAAACAGCCATGAAGATGCTTAAAGATATCAAAAATTATTAGGCGGCTGCACCGCGAGCCTATATCGCGCATTATACTATGACATATTGCTAAGTTTAGCAATTAGATTGCAGATGGATAATAGAAGGACAGATAATAATTTTCTTTGTAGTAATTTAAAAAAATATATATCTAAAAATTTTAACATAATACATTTCTTCATACACACACATATCGTTATGTTCACAGCTATTGAGTGTTTCGATTTTTTTTAAGATCGATCCTTCCCGATGCATAATACGTAAAAAAATATTTAAAAAATGAAAACGATTAATAAGAACTCTCGTTTGTCAGTATTTACGTTTTTAGGTCTTACAAAAAAAGATGAACGATATTTAACGATAATAGATAGAAGAAACCATTATGTAGGAACGCTTCCTAAATATCCCCGTAATGAAATTTTCTTTTTAGTGGTGGATACTATCTCATTAAGGCGAATCTTTTCCATTTGCCTTCTTTCCTAAGAAAATTTGGAAAAATAACGTTGCTAGATGAAAAAAAGTTTTTTATACATTACGGAATATCGAATTATTTAGTTCTACGAATAATAATAAAAGAATCTGCTCTAAAATAAAAGCGTGAAGCAAAGATACAAAGTTGAGATGGATATGTTTTATATGAATAACAATCTACTCGTATAAATAAGAAATCTACTAGATTAAATATAAGCAAAATTTTTAATGTATTTTTTGAAATTTTGCTTTGAAACAAAGTACCTATGTAAGACATTTATTGCATTTTATTCACATGACGAACTAAGATTGTATGTATTATTCGAGATTATGTTTTATAAAGGTCATCGCACGTAAAAGTTCTAGTTATAGCCTAAGTTTTCTAAAAAGCAATTGACTGGTAACGAGGCAAGCGACGATAAGTCACATAACTATCTTCCCGTTAGTTGGTCATAAGGATAAGGCGTTAATCGTAATTTTTCAACGGAACGAAGACTTACGACCATGATCACGGCTTTGAGGTTTGACGTGTTGCTTCTGCATAAATGAAGAAAATGACCCCGACACAGTAGTCAATCAATTTATTTATGGTCTTACGATTACGACTTTACATGCAATGGCCTTAAGACATACAAGAGGAATATCGTTTAGTCGTTTTCTATATTGATGAAATAATCGCCAGTAAAAAAAAATATATGTCCCAATAAGAAGACACGTTTTTGACGATGAATTCCGAAATCAAGATGCGACATGGTTCATCTTGCATAAAACTTCGAAGTATCCGCATATGCCTTCGGATCAACGCCACTCCGAAAAAAGGATCCACAGGAACGAAAGAGCCGATCGATAACGCCCATGCCTCTTTCTCTCCTTCTGCCCCTTCCCCTCCCCCCCCCACCACCCCTCCTCATGCTCTCTGTCTCTCTCCACCGTCCGCCGAAAATTACGAGGGTCCGGCTCGCTCCGGTTGCGTCAATGACCAAAGTTGGCCGGCCCGGGCCCGAGCTTTGGGCCCCGACGCGGTTCGAGCAGCCCGCGCCGGAGGCTGCCACGTTCGTATTTATATAAGTGATTTTTTATTCATGCAGCTTTTTGTTCCGAGAGTTCCGAGAGAGGGTATCCCGTACTAGCCGATCGGCGTTACCCGCCCCTCTCGTCCTCACTGCTCCCTGATGCCCGGCCGTCCGTCGTCCATCGTCTCCGTCGGCGAACTCGCGCGTGGAAGTGCGTGTGCGTGAGGGGGCACCTGTAGTTTTTCATATACACCTGCTCCCATCGGCTTGAGTGTCTCTCTGGTATAGTTTCGGCGTTTCTTCTTTCGCCGTGGGGATACGTTCGGCGAGGAAGAAGTCGGTTATGGGACGCGTGCCCGGTGCAAGCTGATTGGCCGACCCGTTAAGAGAATACCGCCGAAGATATCAGCCGCGCACGACGCCCCGATGAAATATTTCTGCCGATTCTCCTCTCTACCTCTCCCTTTATTTCTCTGTTCTGCCGCTTTTTTTTCCCCTTCCCCTCGCTTTGATGGATTGTAATGTCTGTCGATACTTCCGTTCGCGCCGCCTCTACCGCCGGGTAATCATATATATGTTATACAGAGGGAGGATTTGCGCGCGAGGCTCTTCGCGGTCAGAATCTAACAAAATAAGATAGTCTAGAGAAAATTCTTGGAAACATGCAGAAATTGCGGGATCGATTACATATTTCACCCATCATCAAGTATAGGCGTACCGATAATTACGTACAATTTTATCTTATTTATTTTTACTGTTTATGTTGGTGGATTATATTATTGCGAATGTAGCAGCTGTATATTTTAGTTACGTCAATTTTTTGATATTTGCTTTGCTCCACATTCTTCTTGATTTCTTCTATGTTTCATCAAGGATTGTGTATAATAGCTTGTTAAATAGAACAAAATTGTCCTTAAAATATTTTTCAGGTTAATGAGAGATTAACGAGATTCTTTAAGTATTTTATTATCCTTTTATGTAAAACATAAACATCTACTTTTATAATGATTCAAAATTAGTTTTATCTTCTATTTGACGAGATGTTAAAATTATCTGCTTATCGATGG
>NW_017304543.1:4402740-4408184 GCF_001594115.1 Trachymyrmex septentrionalis
GATTCAAAATTATTTTCATCTTCTATTTGACGAGATGTTAAAATTATCTGCTTATCGATGGTGTGAATACATTGTCCTCTGCGGTAAAAGGGTTAAACGATCGTAGACAATATACGTGGTACTTCTCGTAAAATGTTGCCGCTCCTTTTTAAATTTAAGTCACGTACGGTTAGTACGTTGTTGTGAAACAACCGGCTGTTGCATAAAACGTGCCGTAACCATATATTATTTTATCACATGACGATATCATTTCTATCGTTCTGCTTTGGTATTGCTTTTACTTGAATTTAATTAATGCGAAAATATCGACAAGCGGAATCAAATAAATGAAACAGGTGCGAATAAATTATTGAAAATGTTAAAGCGATTTGCACTGCTGATAAAAGCGAGATACAGTAAAAAATCACTGATGATCGATCACATGTTTATCAAGTTTGGCATTAACGAGGGCCCACGAATTCATTATTTAATGATTTCAGGAAGCTTTTAAAACCGTGTAAATGTTAAATATACAAAAATTAAGAGAATAAGATAATCCGTTAAATTTAAATCGATTCCTGGAAACTGTGTTATGTAAATTCCAACAAGTACAACGTGCAACAGACTGTAATATATTTTATCGCATTGACCTTTCATTAATGTTGGTTTATTTTCTTCTAGTACTTTAGATATTTGGCTAATCTGATTTTTTTAAGCATGTATCACGCCACAATGTAATTTAAGTTTGCCTGCTATTTATATAATTGCATCAAAATAATGAAAATATTGATATCAACAAAAATTCCATTCTTAAATGTGTGTTACATTGTAATGAAGATATTGTTTTATACATTGATTTCGATGGAAGTTACGCCTTATTATATTATTACTTTATCATCTTTGTCTTATGACGTATTATCATGTGCGTGACAGAAAAAAACTTCTGAGATTTAGAAAAATTAATTACTCGGTATAATGTTACTTCTGTTACTTTACATTATAGTAGTTTTAACACGTTTTGTGACTTATCCTGATTTGATCTTAGCTTTAATGAAGTTCTCTTCCTTTTCTTCTTTCTTTCTCTTTCTCTTGTTTCACGTTATCTTCCAGGCCTTGTTAAACTCGAGCCCCAGGGAAAGTCGAAATAAGTTAGAGAGTCTCCTTTTCGGAGTAAGAGCCATTCCTTGTAGACGTTTCTTGGATTAATGCCCGACAACAGACATGTATCTATAGACAAGATCGACGAGGTATCTACCTTGCAAAAGCAGTCTCTCGCTGATCTGACACTCTGCGACACTTTCGAACTCGTTGCCCTACGACTTTAACAAGGTAGATCTTCGTCGATAACGCAGTTTATGCAAAGGAGACAAAGTTCTGCAAATTCCATGGAGTATGTTCCAAGATGTTTTGAATACCTCACAATGGAGTGAAGCAGCTTCATGCTGCGCAATTCCACAAAATGGTCCCCTTAGGTCCAAACTTCGCGTCGAACACGATTTCTAGTGATGTTTTCTTGCTATGATTTGTTTTTCGGGGGATATTTACAATTTTTGCTAGGATTTCACGAAAACTAATTACTGCCTTCATAAGCTAGATTTCACGAAGCTACGCTTATTATGAATTCAAACGGACGCTGGAAAAACAGCTTATACGGAAACCTGTTAAATTTGTAAAAAAAGGAGAAAATCAAGATGCATTTAAAATTACAAATTTAAACCTCTATTTTCTTCTGCAGAATATTTGGAAACAAAAACAAGTCCATTAGTTTGTAATTAATTATTATGTGGTAATTACTATATTGTAATTAATTGCTTGTGGCAAATTTTGTATGTAAAAATTTTAACGTAAAAATTTCACATTTTTACATTTTTGATTCATACGTCATTCGTACGATCACTTTAATTATAATTGAGAAATTTGTGGTCAAAGGAAAATAATTATACAAATAATGATATTATAATTTATCTCATAAATTATTAGTGGAAATAATAGGTACTACAAGTTTCTCTTTCTCTTTTTCAGCTTTTATATTTCTATAAAATAATATTCTTATATAAAATATTTACAATATAAATCTACGTTATACAATTTTTTTAAATATATTTATATTTTAAAATCAATTTATGTCAAAGCTAATGTTAGCATTTGTGCTAATATTACTGCAATTAATAATTAAATGCAATACTTTCTTTTCCACGTATGTTTACGGTATATCTTGCTGCACTTCGTCTCGCTGCTTCAAGCAGTGTTTGTGAATGAAGATCAGTAGCGCAGACGGCTTGGCCATCGTTTTCCCACGAAGGCATCTTCCTCTCTCTTCTTCTGTCCTAGGCGGGGAGGAATTGTCGGTGGATACACCGTCGCGGGGGAGAGCCAGGACCATTCGTCCTTCTGTCCTGAATAGGTAGGATAAGCGAAGTGAGTCTCCGCGAAGAGGCGCTCAACTCCGCGGGTGAATTTATCAATGTCCGGATACGAATCAGTGAGGCTTCATTTACAAGACAAAGCTACGCCATGCGGTCGCTGCCGGGAAGACTCCAAGAAAGACAACCTCCTTGAAGGAAGAGTGGACGGATGCGTGTGAGTTCATAGGCGTCGATTTCCTTTAGATCAGTCAGCGCTATTCTGAATCGTGAGCAAACAAACGTCTTATTCTTTTATTAATAATTTTAGAAAATCACTAGTTACAAATTAAAAGACAGTAGAAGCGAGGCGCTATAAGCTAAAAGTTATAACATAGCTGAGTTATTCGAGCTAATCAAAAGTCAGAAATTTCGGAATCAAAGATTCAAACGTTATATATGAAACATACATATGTAAAATGAAAGTGGGTTAAAAATTTCTTTTTTTTTGAGTAATTGTAAATGTGTTTCTTTCATTGTAAGAAAGAATTATATAACGGTTTCGTGTCCGGCGCTTATGCCACATGCAGAAGTCGGATGATAATCAGGAGACTCCTTCGATCTTCCTCTCAGGTCGAGTCCACCCACGCCGAGAACTTAATTCGCTCGATTGGATGCACTGATTTAATCGCGATCACTCAAGCACAACGGAATAAGAAAGAGAAAGAGAGTAGACGAGGGAGAAGATTTGGTATCCGAGACGAATCCATCGGCGTCTTAATTAGTAACCTTGAGATACGGCAGTCTTCATGATCGAAGTGATTTCTCCCTATTTGTTTGTCTTCAACAGATAAGTCTTCCTTTCGACGCAGCATCAAAACGATACATAGTATTACGATAAGGTAATGTATTCAAAATTACTATCGTAATTCTTTAGCAACAATTTCTAATTCTGTCGCTTACAACGATGCGTTTGTATATAATTGTAATGGCTAATAAATTAATCCAAGGTCCAATTTTGCCAAATCGAATATTCAGAGTTTGTGCGATTACGTTAAAATCTTTACTATGTACAGAGGGTGAGAAGTGTCGCTATTTATAGGTAATTAGCTGGGGTAGCTGTCAATGATACTGGTATAATTTAGGTTTGACACGAGATAAAGTGACACGAGTGTTAATTGCCTCATTAAGGCACGCGAAGTACGGTAGATTTCTGCTATGGTAATGACTGATTTACAATTCATGTAGCTGATAAAGTCCAATATCTGGAATTCATTCCAATGTAGCCGCGTTCAACTTGTAGCATCTATGCAACGCCGTTAGTCCGGTTGCTAAGGACTAGGGGCAGCGAGACATTGATACCGTATATTGTAACTATGCTGTATGCGCCATATATATTTGAAGATTATCATGATATTAATAGAGTATTGAAAAATATTGGAAAACGACTTTTTAATAAATAGTATAAAAATAAAATAGCATAAAAAATAATGATAGGATAATATTTCAAATGAAAATTAGAAGTATTTATAGCGCAACTGAATACTCACGATGAGAAGATATTTTACGAGAAAGAATATATAATATAGAAACAAATATTTGTTCAGGTGATGGCCCGTAATTTTCAGGACACAATAAGTATAGCTTAGTAACCTATGGACGTTCAAAAATTCATTTCAACTCTGAAAAGACAGGTAAGAGTTTGATTGGCTTGGCTTTTTTCTATCTTGAAAACATGAGATTGATGCTGATGAACCGAGAAATCTCGCGAAATGGGAAAGGAGCTCTAATTTCGTGTAGGGTGTGGCGAGGAATCGTTAAGGAAGCTTATTGGGACTTTCGGGTGGACGATGAAGAAAAGAAGCGGTTGGGAGTTTCAAATACCCCTAAAATCTAGAGCACTCCGATGTATTCAGGTGCCGGAAGACGGGTGTGGTACTAATATTCTGAGGCTGCACTAAAATTTTTGGATTTGAAAAATGGTCAGCCCCTTTTCTTTCAACACTGCAACCGGTCTTAATGACTTTCCTTCTCTAGATTTCCCATGCTCTCATTTTCTCAGATGATGATCTTTTTATGTGCAATTAGAATTAAATTAAAAATAAAAATTAAGGCATTTAAAATACAAAGAAAAACTAGGACGTGTCCATATTTATACTCTTCTTATCATGTTTATAAAATTATAATATTAAACAATGACATACAAAATAAGACGATATATTAATAGAGTTTAAAAAATAAAAATAAAGATATTCCTCTTTCATAATTTCCATTCGAAGCAAGCTAATATTTGGCTGGCTGTAAATCATTGCGCACGCTATTCTGCAAATTCAGTGTACGTATTATCTTGTCCATCCTCGATATTTCCAGTAGCACCTGGCGATTCGTTCGACCGAAAATCTTAACATCACAGAGAAGTCGTCCAATAGCCAAGGCACGCGTCGTCGAGTCGAAACCGCTGCAAAAGTACAATACAATCGCTGTATTTAATGTCAAACAGAATGATTGACACGACCGAGAAATTAATGTTTCCTGATTACTTTGCGCAGCGATACTTCCGGACAATGCTCCGTAAGCACGTTCCCAGTGACGGGCAAAAATTCGAGGCAGGTTGTATACTCGACAAACCGCTTCCTGGAAAATCTCTCGGGATTATTAGCTATTAAACCTAGATTACCGCTCGCCTCCGGACGGCTCTAATCTCGATTTAATCCGGCTTTATGGAACGAATGGCATTACAATGTTTGTCGGACGCTAACGAAGTCTAAGCTCGAATTAAGATGCGCCCTTTGCTCGCCACTTTGTGTCGTTGCTGCGACTCTTTTTCGCCAATTCGCGGCTTTCCGATGTCACTGTGTGTGATCTCGAGTTAATTTAATACCGTCCGTACGGGGGATTTGTAACGTGACAATTGTTGCTTTCGCGTGGCGTAGATTGGACATTAAATGATAGATTTAATACGGCAATTTCGAGCTTTCAACGCAAATATATGTACAGGTGGTACTTTGTTCATACTCTTTCTATATTTAAATTGTATTTCCCAACATTTATTTAACTTAATTTTTATTAAAAAAAAATCAATAATGATAAAATTGAAATTTTAATATATTATATATATATATA
>NW_017304543.1:4408284-4409473 GCF_001594115.1 Trachymyrmex septentrionalis
TGTTATATGCTGTTTAATTGTAAATTTTTTAAATCTTTTTCTTTAGAATTTTGCATATGATTATCCTTATATATTATTAAATTTCTTCTTAAGAAAATTTATATTTTTTTTTTATCTCTTTAGTCTTTTAACGCAAAAATATGATGTAGCACTTTATGTAAATGGGAATGCATAATAGATCTCATTAAAGAAATATAATATAAGCGTTAGCGTTGAAGAAGAAATAATTTCGAAAAACCGTTGTATGTATCTAGAATCGATGAATTGTGTAACTCATAAATAATTCATTCTTTTAACGATGAATTAATTACTCGTAATAATTATTCACAGTAATTACTGCAGACTGCTGTCGTTAAGGCTGTATTTACACAGCGTAATACCTTTCATTATTTTACGCAACTAGAGGCGGGCGAGTGAGCGAACGGGAACGGAGCGGCGAAAGAAAAAAAAGGAGTAAGGGACAAAATTCCTCGAGGGTGGAACGAGCACGAATTCCCAAGAGCCATCGTCCGATGCACCTGTACCCTGCACGGTTAGGTTCTGCATTGCCCGCCTCTGTTGCACGTCAGTCCTCTCCCCCCTTGTCCCTCTTTCTCTCTTTCGCGTCCTCTTCTGCGCTCCCCGTCTTATATCAGGTTCTTCTTCTTCTTCGTCCGTCTCGCCTCTTCCGTTCTCTCCCGCGTCACGAAATCGCTCCACGGACCTTCGAACATCGAAGAAGAGGAGGAGGAGCAGAAGGAGGAAGAGGAAAAAGAAGAAGAAGAAGAAGAAGATGATGAAGAAGAAGAAGAAGAAGAAGCACGTTCTTACTGAAGGAGACGCGTGCCTGTCGTGCGCTTCTTTTCCCCACTCTTCTTTACTCTCGACAGAGCTCCACGCAACCGAAAAAGATCAGGTACACCCGGCAGAAATGCATTCTCGGTTTTCGATACGCATAGGTGATAAGGACGTTACTTTGTTAGAGTGTTACGGTCGGATGCAAGACCGGTTTATGACTTTGACTCTCTACAGTGGAGTATCGATTAAGTTTTAACTGGTTATTAGAGTAAAAGAACATTTTGACCTTTTTGCGTTTTTCTCAGATAATGCAATATGTAAATTAATGATTTTATATATTATTTTGTATGGTCTACGTACTGGTTTGCTCGGAAACTATCTTGTCGTCGAAAAGAAATCACTCCAATGTCAA
>NW_017304543.1:4409573-4411513 GCF_001594115.1 Trachymyrmex septentrionalis
AATAATGCAATATGTAAATTAATGATTTTATATATTATTTTATATGGTCTACGTACTGGTTGCTCGGAAACTATCTTGTCGTCGAAAAGAAATCACTCCAATGTCAACGTACATATAATATAATAATTTCGCTAAACACAAAGAGGATTGGATATATTTGCCCAGTAGCGAAACAAATTCCATTGACTTTACGATGTATGGAAGTTTACATTTACATTTTCATTTGTTTTAGAGATGTAATCAACTGTGGCTCACGCAACATCTTGTAACTTCAGAGTTAAGAGTTCCGTATCGCAAGGGGAACTCTATTAGTATTAGACATCGACTGATACTCTGCAATTGTACTATACGGCCCCCTAGGTTATTCTGTAAATGATGAAATATTACTTACAGTAAGTTCCATGATAAATCAGGTTCAACGCTGGAAACGTTTTACGGTTTATAGTCTATCATTTGTATATCTATATACGATGATGAAGTTGCGTCTCGAATTAAGTATCTCGAATTAATGGTAAGGGGTAACGCGCCATTGTCCAATTGTCTAGGCTATAACAATCGAACCGCAATGTTGTGACGAAATCACGGTACAATGGTAGTGGCCATCTTCCGAGAAGTTTCAAACTCTGAGTTGCGGAGAGCAGAATGCAGGCCAGCCGAATCGAACTCGAATGAAGAGTGTTTGCAAGCAAAAGGGTAAGAGACGGCAAATAAACGAGGTACAAGGCGGAGGCCGGAGGTGGAAGAAGGAAGAGGAAGAGGAAAGGAGGAATTGTGCGGAGTGCGCGCCGTCAGTTCGGTTCTCCCTGCAGCAGGTTGGCAGCGACTAAATGATTTACCAAACAATAAATCCTCGCGAAGATACGATCGGACGCGGCGCGGACCGAGAGCCTGGGAACAAGGGAACTGCTCACTTCGCCATTGCGGCCGAAAACAACGACTCCTCAGTTTGTTTCTTGATTTCTTTGCCTCGCGATGATTACCTCCGATACTGCGAGCCGCGAGCTCTGTGCCACCAGCTTTGGAGGTGAGAGCGTTATTTTGAGGAAGAGGAAGTTTGGAATAATCTGACTTTTTTTTTTGAATCCTAAATACTTTGTGGGAAGTATTCTTGCGTTTTTTTAAATCTTGCTTACGCTTAGAAAAAGCGGAGAAAATAAATGCGGTATAAGTGGAAGAAAATTGTAAAATGGATTTTTAACTGATCTCTTTTTAAAAGTGCAGCGAATAAGATGCAACGTAAGAGAATGATCGACGGCAAAATCGCGCCTGGCGATCGTGATTTGTTATAACGAATACATGACATTTCCGCGACTGTGGCAGGAAATAGAGAAGCGATAGGAGATAGAAGAAAGACGGATATATGGTAGATGTTATTCGAAATGAGCCGTACAGAGAATATATATGTATATCGGAAATGCACTTACCCGAAGATTCCCGAGTTCTCAATTTTTTCTAGTTCGACTAGACTTCTCCGAGGCACTAAATCAAGTTACTTCTTGTTTCTCGTACATCCTTGGAAGTTACTTGCACGGGCTATTTAAATGTGTGATGGCGTTAAAGGTGATTAAAGTGCGAATAAGCAGAAACGTTGAATGAAAAATGAAATACGGCACCATTTTTTCACTTTCTAAATTCTTTAGAATTAAATTTTATTCTAAAGAAAATTGAGTCAGTCTTGAAAAAGAGTCACTCAATTTTCAATCTTTAAGAGTGAGATTTTATTTCTCAGAATGAGATTTACTCTCAAAGTTTTAAAGAGCATAATTGCATTAGAAATTGATGATAAGGGTTTAATATTCAGAATTAAAACAATAATTACCGAAAATTATTATTTTTATCATTTATAAATTATGATGTATCTACTATTACAAACACACCTAACATATAAAATGTAGCGCACAAATTGTTGCATAATCATACAATATATGATATATTGACAT
>NW_017304543.1:4411613-4423422 GCF_001594115.1 Trachymyrmex septentrionalis
AAATTTTATTGAATTTTAATTGTTTTAAAAGCGGATTCAATGTTTTGATAAATTTCTGCGGCGGCACATATTTTACTTTCACCTCACGTATAATGTACGAGGAACCTTACTCGACGCAGTAAAGCGGATTTATTTGCCGATAGGAATGCACCGGCGTGCCGTAACATCGTATCGTATCGTATCGCATCGCACGCCGCGCCGGCTAAAACCCGCGCGGCTACTTTGCACATTGTAGGGCGCAGGTACAATTCTCGCAGGGTTCATTTCTCCCGTCGACCGGAGGCGTCGGCCCTTCCTCGTAGCTTCTCGTGCGTTTCTGCCTCAGCCTTCCACCTCCTTTCTGGTCCTTCCTTCACCGTCCCGCGTGCCCATTGTTCCTCTTCTCCACGGCCTCCTGCCAGTCCACCCCCACCTTCTCCATTCATCCGGACACCGTCGGGCATCTCGCTCCCATTTCGTTTTACGTCTTTGTACATAATGCTCTTTGTACCGTCTGCCTGCACCAGCGGCAGCGGCAGCAACGGCGGTGCATTGGGCGCGCTCCACTCCGCACTTCGTCCCTTCGCCGCGCTCTTTCACCTTCTTCTCGAGGAAGGTGGACTCTGCGTTCGTCGACCTCGGACGATCATATGAGTGCACGTGGGTGGCACAGATTCACGTAATTCGAACGATGCTGGACGATGGTGCAGCCACAGACGAAAATAGTAGCAACAATAGTAAGATTTTATTTTGTTCTTACGAAAATATGTATTATGTAATTAATACATTGTTCGAGAAATGCTAGAAGAAGATAATTCATGAGATAATAAAAAAAAAATAATAGAAAAAAAAATGCGTAAACGTAAAAAAGAAAATACACGAAAATAAGAAGAAAGAAAAAAATGGTATCAAAACATATTCAAAGCAAATTAATTAATTATTAAAAAATTCAACAAATTTATATACATATGTTGTTTAATATTTAGCAGTCGTGATGCCAAACATTTTTTTTGCCAAAAATTATTTAATGAATTTATTAAATGAATTTATTAAATTTAAAATTCAGATTTAACCCTTCGTTGACACATCTCTCTTTTCGGTTCGCTTTTTGACGCACTGGGTGGCTTACACCTAGAACAATATTTAAACTTTAAGCAACTGACATTCTTATTTAAAAAATCCAATTAATATGAAAAAAATTATGGGTCAATTTTAAGGTCTGTAGAATTTAAATAGTTTTTGATTGAAATTTCATTACAGTTTTGTGAAAAAAATTCTTGAGTTCAATGAATAGAGAAAAAAAAACGAGTAAAATCTTTGAAAAATTGTAACTTTTAAAAAATTCAATATTAAAAGTTAAAAATTTACAGAATCGTTCAGATATGAAAACTTTGAAAAAACTACTTACTCTGAAAAAAAATTAGTTTATAAGTTGATTTTGAGAGGGTATTTATTTTGCATATTGAATGTAGACTACTTTGGGAATTTAAAAAACAATTTTTTTTATAAACATATTTTTGTTCTACAAAATAAAAGAAAATTGAGTTTTAGAGAGTTAAAATAATTTTGTGGGTGGTTCACACCCAGTATATCAACGAAGGATTAATGATCTCGTGAATTCCTTCTTTCTCATAAATAAGACATAAATAAAAATTTAATTATGATTAAAAACATAACTTTTCAACAAAACTTTTTTTAACAAACCTTTTTGTTACGATCATGCATAAATAGACTCGCATAAATTTATCGAAATTGTAATAGAGTTAAAAAAAACAATTTTGTATTCTTGAAAAAGTATCGATATTTATTAAAGTATAGATTCTAAAAAGATTGGAAAGCGATGTTTCATTGTTATTACAAGGATCTTCTAATATATGGGTAATTGATTTAGCGATTAAGAGAAGCTTTATTAAGCTAATGATAGAATAACTGGTTCTAACCTGCCGCAAATTGCACGTAATAGGACACACATAAATTAAATGCTTGTAATACCTGTAATAACGGATGCTATGATTAAGATGCTATTATTCGTGTAGTGGGCCATGCAAATATACTCTGCTCTTTAATACTGAACTTTATCCTCGTAAGATACAATATATATAATCCGACGGCTGATTATTGATCATTATCAAATTTATTCGCTTCCATTACACGGTTTACAATCGTAGCGATATTCAAGACATTTTTTCCGTCTTATGCAAATAATCCATCCGAGATTATCATCAGAATCTGATTCACGACACACACACTCACATTCTTCTTATTAAGATCAATTTTTCTTTTTATTGAGATCGACTCTTTACGTATGGTATTATGATCGGTTTTCATTAGCTTCATCGCATGCAACTCGCCAGAGGTAATTCGGTCGGAAGGATATCGGACAGGTATTCTACGCGTCGCGTCGTACGGAATGCGACACGCGAATTATGTGGTGCGAATGTACGTGAACGGGAACAGGCGGCTGGAGAGAAACAGATAGGATCATCGAACATGAGCGCAGCGAGAATGAAAGCAGGAACGAGGCGAAGAAATAATTGTCTCGGGTCGTGTTATTCGGCGCACGACCCAGTGGATAAGCGTATCCGGCCAAGGTAACGGCATGCATTCGATCGGATAAGGGCTTATGCAAATTACGCTTCTAGGTGTCGCGGATTAACTCGGTGTGTAAATTCGACTCGCGTGCTGGGTTATCGATACTTCGACAAGCGTGTTATTCTTAATAAAACAAAGCGCCTGGGTCGGTTACCGCTCGAAATAATTTAATCATTTCGCAACGCAACGTCATGTATAAAGTGCATACTTTCTCCCGATTAGAGAGTCGTTATGTTTATTTGACATATATAGAATAGTACATAAAAATGTTTCGGATGCATTTCAGGAATGAGTTTTTAACACACGGAGTTAAGAAGTTTAATGTATATTTTGGAGATATCTAATTTTCAAGCGACAACTGACAAAGGAAAGGTATACTTGCTCAAATCTTTTATAAGAATTTTATATATACTTGGAGAAAATATATTAAATTACTTTTTGTAATATAATAGCAATGTAAGTGTGTGACGAATTATAATACTTATAGATTTCTTCGGTTTGGAGTTCTCCAAAGTTTCATTTAAACGATGTTCTTCTATCCGGAAATATAGACTAGTGTTTACCTCGTGTTACGAAACACTGAAAATAGGTTTAAGTTATAGCTACGTGTTGGTCAAACCTTAGCGCGAGTTTTTGCCGAAATGACATATTATTTCGCCGTGTTCTTCTCAATCATAGGTTTGATGGTACTATAATTAGAGAATTAATTTGGCTCCACGGAGTTTTTGAACTCTTTCCAAGGAATCTATCGCGACGCCGAAGAGATTCGACGTTTCTACGTAAACATCGTTCTTCTTTCATCACCGCCAGGTTATTCGTTTTCGGAAACACGTTCTCTACATGTATCATTCGCATAATTATACGCGCTTGAACTGCCTACCATTTTATTAATTCTTGCGTCTCATTCACAAACATGTAATCTATCTCGAATATAGCTTTTGTAGATTCACTGTATTCTTCGGCTTATGCAAGAAAACTAAGCGAAGACGCCGTAAGGTAGAAACGGAAAGTATTATACGTACTGGAAAGCGGAACCAAAGGAGTCAGAAAAAAAGTATCTGTTCTTTAAAAGAATTATGTAATGAGAGAAAAGTTTGCGAGTATATAAAAAGAGATCGCGTGATTGCCGGTGTGAAGTAAATGTATCATTATCACTTATAAATAAATTATTCAATTTTTATAAAATGTAAAAATATAGGCGTGAAGCAACGATAACTCTTTTTATTATATATCAGAGTATGTTGTATATCACATAAAATATCATCGGTAGAATAAATCAGAATTACTGATATGTACAACAACATTGCACGATGTAATTGAATTTCATGTTAGCTCGTTCGCGATTAACGATTGATTTATGTATTTGTCATGTTGATTTATCATCCTTATTCATATTAAGTGCAATATTCAAGATACAGCGTACAGACGGTCGGACAATCAACAAGTATGACTTGCTTGTACATCAACGCTTCAATTACGGAATATTTTGCTTTTAATTCTTGGAATCTGACGTGCACGCTGCACTTCGAGCGCAGTTTAACAAAATGTTGAGGGGTTTAGGCTGTCAGACAGCTTCACGATTGGTTGAATTTGCGAAACAGAGAATGGAGGAGGTGGTAGAAGGGAAATAAATACGAAAATCGAGCGTGGAGTCAGTACGCGCGCCAGCCGCAAAGAAACGAACCAAATTGGGGCTGTCGGAGGAGGAGAAAGGAAGGAGGATGGGCAAGATCTCGGGAGAGCTTGGTGTTCTCATGCTCTCTACGCGGGGATCGGTAATTGCCTGGTCGTTGAAATCGCGTGCGAGTGACGATCGAGGCTGGACAAGGAGACGTGAGAGGGGGCGTAAGAATGTGCGGTGCACGTGCCTTTATTTATTTTGCATAATTAGCGCTGCATTGCCCAGGGTAACCGCGGAGGCCGGCAGGTTTTACAGCCGGACTTCTTTCTTTCTCCTCTCTCAGGACCTGCCGCGGCGCGATTCCTTATGATTTGGCGAAATCTCTTCCCACTTTGTGTGAATTAATTAGACCATGCTGTTAACAGCGCATAATCCTCGCGCTATGCTGCTAAGAAACTGTTTAACGAGCAAGTTCTGAGATTACTCCATTGTTAAAAATGATAAATATTAATTATTTAATTTATACACTTTAAATTCTTATTTGGATAGTAAGAAGACTTTGTACAATTTAAAGAAAGACTTTCTCAGATAATGTATATAATGATTTTTTTATAAATTTAATGTAATTTATGAAAAATAGAGGTGTCACTATTTTAATATTTACATATAGGTTTTCTTTTTCTTTTCTTGAAAGAAGTTTTATTGAGAAAATTGTTTATAAGACTGATAAAAAGTATTTGTAATTTCTAACTTTGATTTATTTCTACATTCTGGTTTCTTTATTTCAAATGTTAATTATGCTTAGCAGAAAAAAATAACTGTTGTGAGAGTTTTCAATGTGATTGGTCCTTGCCCTTATAGTCCTTCAACGGATCTAAATGCAAAGCCAATCACGTTAAAGAATTTTACGACAGGCGCAAAGCTATTTTTTCTGCTGAACGCAGATATTGTCTTGCGACGTTTCGCAATTTAACATCATTTGCATACATTCTTATAACACGACACACCGCATTTCTCGTCATTACGATATATTTGTGTAACTGTGCAGATATATTCAAGACATAATATTATTTACCGAAGGAAGTCCATTTTCTTTCTCTTCGTTACCTTTGCAATTTCCGTAATTGCCCACACCCATTTCAGGCAACGCATTGATGTCTCACCTCAAAGTAGAACGTTGCGTTTACCAAGGAGTCGAAAGTATGATTTGGAGTCGGAAGTAGTTGGGATAACATGGAAGTAGTTGGGAAACGATGAATGGTAATAACTACGTATTACGACATAAATTTTTTAATTATCAATAACAATAAATAAAGGGCAAAGTAAGAGTCAAACACATTTTAAATTGTAACACAATTAAAAAGAATAAATTACAAATAAAGAAAAAGTAAAAATAAAAAAACACAGTTTAAATTCAAATATAAAACGTGTACAAGTTTCGGCTACCGGATTGAGGCCTTCTTCAGGCATTAACTTATCACAAAAATTGCTGTACAAAATTAGTTTTCGAAAATCTCTCACATATTTTTTATAATAACAGCTCGGGTGAGTTTTGATGTAAAACTCGACATTATTCACATACGATTGAACAGTGTTTCGTATCTCTTGGAAAAAGTTCTAGTCGATAAAAAAGATAAAAAAGTCTCCTTACGAAATAATAAACACAATCATAGTAACATACCGGAATTCTAACAAATAATTAAAACTCACCAAAAGCCATATATAAATTATTCAAACAAGCATGTCCATATAAGTATAAAAAAATTGAAATGTACAGAGTTTAATGGAAAGATGTGTAAGACGGACATTGTATGTCGATTATAAAGTACACTCGCTGATATGGATCAACATTGAGAGAGAAGATGGACCGTCAGTATCGAAGAGTCAAACTTTATTTACAATAGGTATAAATGCCTTATGAGACCTTCAGTGTCAGTAAATTTAAACTATTTTTCTGCTTTTTAATATTAAGCATCTCAGAAAAAGCGTTTTCTATAGCAAAGCTCTTCATCTAAAATTTTAATGTTGTCCCATTCGTTGGAAATCGTGATCATACTGCAGCTTATGCTCCGGATGCTTAGGACTGAAGTGTCTAATATGATTGCGATGTTCTGTAATTCTGGTTTTCAATTGTCTGCCCGTCTGTCCAACGTACGACGCATGACAATTATTACACGAAATCTTATAAACTACATTGCTCTTAGATGTATAGGGACAAATATCCTTTTGTACTTTAATATATTTACCCATTTTATTTTTAGGACTATAAAAAGATACCCTGATGTCGTTTTTATTGAACCGTTAAATTTCTCTGTGTGAAAAGGAATAAATGGTACCGTACGCCGAGATGCAGATTCATTCGCACAGACATTGTCAACCAAATCTTTATGTGCTATGTGTTTATTTTTAAATAAATTTTTTATATGTTGATTAACTGTGTCAAAAATAAAAGTTAATGGGTAATCGTTATCTAATAAAATATTAATAATAAATGTCAAATTTTTTGAAACATAAAGTCAGAAAGTAAAAAAGCTCTGTCAACTAGCGAAAAAATTGTACCTTTCTTTTGTGCAATTGGATGATTTGAGTGGAAATTTAAAAATCTCCCTGAGAATGAGTAGGTTTACGGTTGCCAATCAAAAACAAATCGATTATTACTAATAAATATTGCAGTATTCAAAAAATCTAATTTTTCTCCCCCTATTTCTATAGTAAGTTGAAGACGTGGATGAAATGAATGAAAACGTTGTAGAAGAATATCAATTTTTTAATTATCTTTAGGATCACAGCGATACATATAACATTTGATTTTTTATTACAGTAAATTCTATTTTGAAAATTTTTAACGTTGCAAATTTGAATTTGGAATATCATAAAACGAATATTACACAGACGAATTTTGGCACTGCAAAAATTGGAGAAATGCATAAAGGACTCTTCGTGAAATGCGAAGGGCGTAAGTGAGATGGCATTTCTTCCTCAAGGCTCTCTTCGCGGAGAAGTCTGAAGAATTCACGCAACGCCTTCCAACTCAAGTTTTATCGCCTTGCCTGGTAAAAGGCCTGAAATTTGGCCGGACGAATCCGGTTCGAAATTAGTATTCATTAGAGTTTCACGTGAGATTTTCAACGAGTCACGTGGGAATAATGAAGGTAAATGTGGGGTTCGTACCACTTGTCGCTCGGTCGTCTAATAGTCGGTCGACCCTTTCGTTCTTTCTAATACACTAACTATCGTACATATATCATTGTATTTCTTCCGCAACTTATTTTTGTTTGGAAACATGATTTGATAAGCACAGTAACGTGGCATAAAGAAGAAAGTTAAGCACAGATATGTGTAATAATACACTTTAATTTTCTGCAGTACATGAAAATAATTGACAATTTTTCTTCTAACGAACATATTCATTGATGCACATAAATAATATTTGTGACAATGTAGTTCTTAATTTCTATAAAGATTATTAAAATAGAGATCACGATTGATAAGAATTTAATCTTCCGTCCTACATATTCCTCGATCGTAAATCTATTTATGTTATAAATTGAGAGCTGATTGATCGTGAAAATTAAATATAATAACGAAATTTGAGAGAAGGGGAAAAACACTAAAAATTTTGAATTTCGAGATAACATGTTTCCTTCCTGGGCGTAATTATATACGGGTATATTAATTATCAGTGAGATCATTAAAACCCACTGGTTTAAGAGACTTCCTTTTGCGTACACGGCTTTTCGATGAGCAGAGATCCGTTCCTCTCTCTCTCTCCTCGATATTACTTTTGCGCGCGGCTACTCTTATTATTCATTGATGCACTTCTTTTTACGATCTGTCACGGCCGTCTCTTCCGGATACATAAAACAACGGCCTTTTTGGAAACTTATTGGGTAAAGGCAGTGTATGTCGCGCGCGTCGAATTTTTGCCGAGGCGGCAACGAATTTTGTTGCCGATGGTCGGCCGTTTGATCTCATTTCAGCGAAATAAAGCAACAGAAGCCGAGAACTCGTCGGTGCCGCTGAGAGACCGGTTGGATATAAACAGCATTGCGGAAGCTTCGCGCGCGAGCGAGCGCGCGTGTCCAGTTGCCTGTATCATTACTTCTTTGCTGAAACGTCTCTATCCATACCTGCAGACGCGTTCTCATTTCCTAAGTAAGCGAAGAAAAAACAAAATCTTGTGCCCACACACGCGACTGCATAATCGCGTAGGACTTAGCCGCGCGACTTAGAAATAAACTGTTATTTCTTCTTTTTTTTCTCTCCACTTTCGCCTGTACTATAATTTTGTACTCGAAATATTCAAATAAGATGCATATGCATTATTTACTGTTTACATATATATTTAAATATTTTCTATTTAATACTCACTCACTCTTCTGGTTGAAGAGCATTTTAGTCTTTTCAATCGAAGATGGAATCTAAAAGGAAGCGAAGAGGAAATTTTTCCGATATTATAGTAATATATAGTACCATCATTTTTCAGCATAAAAAAATTACATTATTAAATACAGCATTTTCATTATGTAAATACAAATTTACATTATTACTATGAATTTTTTCTCTTATATTTTTTCTCGTGTTCTTTTATCCTCGAACAAAACAATACCGGCTAAGAGGTCCAAGTTGGCCGCGTGCCGCGGCACACGCGCAAGAATCCCGCCGCTTTACCTCCATCAAGATTCTTCAGAGTCGCCGCTAATAAGCTCTAATCATTTCTTTTTGTGTGGAAATCGAGACGCATACCCCTGGAACGTATACTTTGGTATATCTCCCGGAGTGATGTATGACACGCGGCACCTGTCCCCTTAAACTGCTCCGCACTGGACACCCTTAAAGTGCCCCGCACTGAACGGTGGCCCTTGGTACCGTTTCACGACGTACCGATGAATTTTATGGGTAGTCTAATGAAGTCGTTTTAAAACTCGCCACCCAGGACCGCGGCGATCTTATCGTGACTTAATTGGACAAACCGTATTTCATCAGAGCCGAATCTGCGGTCAGGCAGCCCACTTCATCTACCTCTTGTACCGTCAGAGCAACCACTATTCGTTGATCTCCTTTGAATACTTGGATATATTGCTAGCCTAACGATTGCAACAATCACCGGCACAAACCATTTAGAAGGGATAAAAAGTATTAGTGTTTAGAATGGTTAACGGTTTAAGATGACCGTTTTATTATTGGTGTTTAGCTAGACGAGTTTTCAAAATATCCAAAATCCGGGTAATTGACGCGTTTAGATATTTTATGTTGATCTCGAGATCTTCCCTAATAAGAGAACGTAATCGTTCCATTTTTAATATCATATCATTGACGTTCTTTCGAAAGACTTACGTTTACTCTCGCGCGGAAAATGCCTTCGATATTTGTAAATGTTTTCGGCACTTGCAGCTTCTCATAGTTTCTTCCCGACGCCTTAATGGACGCTCATTTTTGCTGTACATCACTCATCACTTTTTGCCCGTATCAGCGAAATTCGATGTTTGATAATAATCCCCCTTTGAGTTCTTTCACGCGCGTAACTGTTTTCTCTTTTCTGTCTCCATCTTATCTTTATCCTCATTTTTCTGGCCACTTACATCTTTGATCTTCGTTTGTCCGCCTTCTTCTTCTTCTATTCCCATTCGTCTCTTCTCCTTTTTTATCCTGGCAGAACAGCCTATGTTTGTTAGGTCATGCACCTGTACACTTCGCGACCAACACAGATTTCTCTCATCCCACTTTATTGCTCTATGTATATAATTGATCGTTTTATAAGAAAACAATTATTACAATTACATATAATATTGGTTCTTAATTATTGTTGATTAATATTGAGATGTTAAATTAAATATTATCATCTATTATATAATATATATACATATATACAATGCTTTTTATTCGTTGTTTTTAAATAAAAACATATAAAGATTGCACGCAACAAATTTTATCGATTATTATAATTGATGCCTGATTCTGTTTTATCTTATTTATATGGAATTGTTTCTGTCATTTATAATGATTTCCGTGCAAGGTGCGAGAAATGATCCAGGATTTTAACGGCAACTTGAAGCTCGGCGTGGCTTTTGGACGAAACCGAGGCTGTTCGCCTGGACACGAAATGAAACTTGTGCACCTGCCTCGTTCTGCCAAGCTCTCTGCCCCTTTTCTCGTTCGTAGTAACGTAATATTTGTGGAAGCCGGAGAACTATATTAAATATAATATAAGCTATAAACAACATGGCAAATTTACAGCAATACGAGAGATCAGGCGTAAATTTGAGAATGCGGTTTTTTATGAAGAAATTCTGACATAATGGATCTCTATTAAATTGTTGTAACTCATGTTGTAGCAATTTGATCTAAATTTAATTAAAATTATTTATAATTTGGGTTTAAACGAGTAACATTTTTTAGTAATGTTTTTTTATTTATTTATTATCAATTGATTTTAAATGGACAATTTAAAACGAGTACATATTGTTCATTATATGTTTACGCTATTGCTATTACTACAACTACCGTTACCGCTATTAATCATTTTGAATGAATATATGTACGTGTCATGTACAACAGGCATTGGACTTCTCTACCTCCCTGCTTCCTCTTATCTTATTTCTAAGAGACTAAAATATAATCGAGAGAAATCTGCTGTGTGTATTAGTACGTACACTTCTCATGCCTTCCGAACGGCAACGATGAGTCCCACTGGCCTTGCAACCCTGTGGGCCTCTCGCGATCAATCTTGTGGGCGTTTCCTCCCCACTGATGGAAAGCTGATGCGCGTGCCAGAAAGTGCGAGCCATACAAAAACACGTGCCACGAGTTGTGGATCTTCTTTATCTTTTTATTTCATGAATGTCTGTTTCTTTTAAGACAGTACCACTTTTCATTTCTTCCTACTTTCTTTTATTATATAATTCTTATGAAGAATTTAAAAAATTAGTTTAGCCGATATCTCACATCGTTACGTCGAAAATAATTGTTTTTGATAATGAAAACTTTAATAAAAGTTGATTAATACTTTTTCTGATTGAATGATCATATATGCATATTTTTAAGTTTTTTTTTTTTTTAAGAAGAGAATGTTTAAATTGTCAATCGACATAATTTCTTTTGTAAAACTAGAATTGAAATATAAAATTTTCGAAAATTTTTATTCTTTTTCGAAAATTTTATTTTATTTTTGTCACAAGAGGTTTTACAATTGCGAGATACGTATATACATTGTTATGTACATATATATATTACTTTTGGTACCATTTGACGATACATAAATTTACACTGCACCGCGTGACGAAATCCACTTCCTATTCCAATTCCACTTTCCATTACTTCATCCAGTTTGCTCCCGTTATAACATGATCTCTGTAAAAGGAGAAACCAATCTACTCAGCCATTAAATCAGCTTGATACGGACTTGTTGGCAGCCCGTTTTGTCTGATGTCAAGGTGGTTGCTGAAAGTTCAGGCGTTGCCACTAATTCATCTTCCTGAGAAATATGTCTCATATGTAATCAAATAATATCTTTAAATTTTAGTATCGCAGGAATGAAGTTGCTTCAAGTGTTGCATTGTGGTTCTTGCTTTCATATAAAAAATAGTTTGTATATATATATATATATATATATATATA
>NW_017304543.1:4423490-4436974 GCF_001594115.1 Trachymyrmex septentrionalis
ACACACACACACACACACACACACACACACACACACACACACACACACACACATCATCCTGCGTTTCACTAATATTTTTTATAAAGACATTTATTAAAAGTCGAAATCACTACTTTGTCTTACTTGCATATCCACAATTGTCCATTTAATGAAAACGAGGTCGATCTTCTGGAACCGAACCGCTAATTTCTCGTTGCACAATTGGATCCGCAAATGACGAACTTTCCTTGTATCGTTCGTGTTATTATGGTTTTATTTGCGGACTTCACTGTTATTTCCCTTCAATTTGCAGCTGCGACTTATACAAAACTCATAGGAAGACCGTGTGTACCAATTATTTCATTATAATCAGATCCCGGAGACTAATGATTGCAATTTGTCTGAGACCTTCAGAGGTACCGCTCGCCAAATACGTCGATGACTCGTATGTAAAATTCTGAGCTCGGGGGCAGAGATTTATTCTCGAGCGCGTGGCGCAAATGAAATTAACGAGTACTGCAAATGTGGCTCATTCATGTTTTATGTGTCGCAATGAACCATAAAAATTGCTAATTGCAGGAATATGAAATAATAATTACGAAAGTTACGTTAAATTTTTATTTACCCTTATTAAGATACTGACATTATGTATGTTATTATTGTTATCAATTTTATAATATTATGATTCACCGTTGATGTTATCCGAAGAGAAGGGTAAGTAAATTTAATTATACTCCGCGATAGGTAAAATAATTAAACATAAAATCCTGCTAAGCATCAGCGATGATCACAATTATACTTAAAAAAAAGCTTACACTACATTGATGTAGGATGTACGTAGTAATTACACATACAATACATCAGTGTTATGTATTCGTATGTTCCCTAATAATTACCATGGAACGCAAACCGTGCAATTAGCCGCGTGGTTGAATTAGCGGATACATTATGGCAGTGTACATGTAATACCCAGGAGTATCCACAATATTTTCCCGCGATACTACCGTCTGATTACCACTCACTCCATTTTCTAACTTAAATATAATATGTTCTCCTCGAAAAAACTTCCAATAGTAATAACATTTTTCCGAAAATCTGTCTTGATGTAACGCGAGCGATTAAATTCGTTAATCTTTTACCGCAAATTGCGAATGCACTCAACTGACCGGATGAAAATTCTGAAAATCTTGAAATTTTAATAGCAAAACGCGTTTGATGAAAGAATGATGAGAATGACGAGAGTTGCTGAGATTCAAGCGCGTGTGGCCGCTTTTAAATTATCATGTCAACTAGAAAATCTGCGGGCGATCCGGGAAGCAATCTAGGCAGCCTTGATAGGGCGATCTATGATCACAAGAAAGTGACTTGACGAAGTCGATCCTTATTAACTTCGCGGCTGTAACGAAAGTCGTAAGTAGATTATACGAACGACCAATGGAGTTAACGATGATTGATAAGAACATGCCATGCACCGACATCGTGAACTTTCATTTATTCACCGTTGCATGACTATCAATCAATTAAATTATGCAAAATTCATGGATTTAGTTCATAAAAAGATATTGAATCCAGGCAAATTACTATACATTAAAATAGTATTGCCCGGTCAATTTCGAATGATCTTTCTGTTTCAGAGACTATTTTGACAACGATAAAAGGTGAACGTAGTTCAACGTAGACAAGAAGAGATTAAAAATTAGCTTGGCGCGACTACATGTTGTACATGTCGTGTCACACGTGCAATTTTAATATTTTTGACATTAATATAACGTCACTTATTGGTAATCTTGACGCAAAATTGACGTATAATTTTTATTTGTGCTGCAAATTATTTATGCTTCTGACTGATAGATCAGAAACCGCCTGGATTTTTGATTACTACGAAAATAGGAAGTGGATATACTAAATATACGATGTATCTCGTTCTCGATGATTTTTCTCAAATCGTTGATAACTTATAATCATCGTAATAACTTGGAAAATAGAAAAAAAAAACGAATATGACTTCCTGACTACAACTAAATTGAGCTGAAGCTGGAAGTGAAAATTTCTCAAAGACACGATGTTGGATTCACGCTGAGTTACTTGCACAGACTCGCATATTCCGTCACAATGCAACGCATTAATTTGACCGTACATTGCAATTCGGTTTACCGTTAATGTCGCGCGTCATCGATAATTAAGCCGGAATAATATTTTTCACCCGCCGGCAATTATTCATTTTCGTAAATTCTGATTGCGCCCTTCAGAAAGGGCGCGCTGATTAATGAAACACGGTGAAGTGGGCGAAGGGGATAGGAAAGAAGAGAGGTGAAAGGGGCGAGTAAGGAGAAAAGGGCTGAACGCAATTTCAGCCGTCAGTTCGCGCGGGAAGATAACGGAGTGCCCTCGGGAATTTATTCTCGGGAGCCGATCATCCGTGAGACAGACGGCGGCTTTTTGTCGTCACCTCGTTATGGCTAACGAATGACTTTCCTGCCTCCCCGAAACCGCAATGCCCGCCCGCGTTTCCACGTTCATCGCGCGTCCGCAACGTTCTCCGATAGACGTTCCGGAGATTTATGAATTTAATTAAATTGCTATCAGATTCAATTTAATCGTTGCACCGTTTGCGCAACTAATGCCGAAATAACGGGGATTGATCGTATACACATCGATATAACTTATGCTTTGTAGAAATCTTGTTTACATGTTGCTGTCATTGCGAACAACAAGTCTAACCGGACTATATTTAATTATGGTCACACTTAGCTTAATTAGTCCACAACTTGCAGCTTACTTGTAAAGTAGTCATAATGTGAAGAAAAACGAGAGAAATCATGACCAGCTAGTGGGCTTGTTAGCCATTTTTGTTGCGCTATTTAATTATACTGTTATGTGCTAAGTTACGAAAGTATCTCGAATAGATTCTTTTAAAGATTAAATATATCACTTCTTACTTAATAGCTAAGGAATTATTTCTTTCTTTAATTTGCGACTGTCGGATTAAAAAATTTACGAGTGAGACAAGAATTTACAGAAATACAAGAAAGAACGTGAATTCTTATACAATAAAATATAAATAAGAATTAGGTAAGGCTAGTGAGAGTCATACGCAGTTGTGAAAACAGAGAAATAGGCGAAGCAGATAAATCTCAGGTGTTGCTGGTTATCTTTAATTTATTTCATTCAGCGTTTTCAGCTTCTTTTGGAGTCGTCCTCAGCGAATACATAATCAAAAAACTTTCATTGAGAACAATTCACTTGCAGATTGCCAGAAATGCAGCATACATTCCACTCAATAAGAAATTACATTGTATAATATATATTATACAATGTAATTTCTTCTTCAATGTTATAAATGTGAATCGTTATTTCTCTGAGCTTCGTTTTTTATCTTTTCCCCCCTATATGTTTCATTTCTGGCAATCCGCAAGTGACTTGCTCTCAATGGAAGTTATTTGATTTTGTATTCACTAAGGATGACTCCGAAAGGAGCTGAAACGTTCGAAATAAATCGAAGATACCCAGCAGCACCTGAGATTTATTTGCTTTGCTTATCTCTTCGCTGTTACAACTGCGCATAACTCTTATTAGTCTTATCAAATTTTTATTGCTGAAAATTGAGAGTCCTTATTTATATTTTATATTTATATATTTATTTTAATTGTTTTGTGAATTCTTATAACTTGCATTGAGATGGCAATAATCTCATTTCTAAATAATTTAATAATCAACCCCAAACTTGTGACTCAGATATAATTTAATAAAAATGAGACATTTCACATACGAATGTTTTATAACAAATTATGATTATCTAAAAACATGATGGATTCGGTACTAAAGCGTTAAGGCACGCGTAAAATCCCTCTTCCGCAATCAATTAAATTGACGCGTCGATACGCATAAGTGCATATTCGTACTGGTTGACGGCTTGGAAAGTATGCGAACATAGGTGCACTCACTGATACCAAGATGCATTTCTCTCCGTACAGGGCATAAGTTTCCACGTGATATGGGGCATGGTTTCGCACAGGGTTGGGTGCCATATATATGGCGAGCATTTTGCAGAACACGCAGTTTAGGATTGAAAGAGTGACGGCAAGTTTCTAGGAGATTGAAACTCGATCTTCCGTTAGTTCCATCGCGTTTTCCTCGGAACTTTATTGACTGACATCTAGGTTATTCCTGCGAAAGAAGATCCAAACTGATGCCGCATTCAAGCGTTGGATAAACGCGGTAAATACATAAAATTCGATTTATTAACATTCAATATATTTATCACGTAAATTTAGTCGCTGGAGAAGATACATTTGATTCGTTAACTTTAAATAAATTTTGACATCACTACCTAATTATAAATTTATCTTTACAATATTGCGGTAGAAAGTTAATTTTTTTTATATTAATATAATATATTAATTATTTATATTAATATATATTTTATATTTGAAATGGAATAAGATGAATGTTTTATTTCTATAATACATATAATACATATATGTTAATATCAAAACCGATTAGAGAAATGATGAATAATTAGTATTAGTAAATATATGTCATAATACTTTATTCCTTTTACTGAAGGATTTTTTTATAACGATATATAAAAATCGATAATCTTTCTTGATTCCTTGCAAATATATATACACGTGTACGCGTATCGTATTAAAAATGTTAAGTGCTAATATATGTCCAATGATTGTGTAAAAATGTAAATTAAATAACGTGTGCGTATCTATTAAAATATTGGATATTATATATTATATGTACAGGCAATTCACATTTTTTCTGCAGACAGAGTTTTTGTTTTTATGTATCACAGACACAATTTTAATCAGTAGTCTTACAATTAGTTTGATGTATGTAACAGTACCTATACGGAATATTTATATAATATTTATGAATATGTAATATTTATTTGTTATTTTTCCAAAAATTATTATATAATAATATTTTTAAGATAATAGACAAATATATTTCTGTACACAGAAAGGGAGAGATTGAATAACAAAAATGAGAAATTATTGCATCTGGAATTGCATCCTTGTTTCGAACTTTCTATTACTACGAATTGGAAACGTCGATGGAATTCAAGTATGGGGCATGCAATTTGGACGTGCTCCGCTTTTGGAGAAATTCATCTGGAAAAAAATGGATTTCGCTTATCCCGATGAGCGCAGCCGACAATTAGCGATAGCAAGTGGTGAATACGTGCCGGAGAATTCTCTGCCAGTCGGCATCGAAATCTGGAGGAATAAGCTATTCGTCACGATACCACGATGGCGCGATGGTAAATGTCCGAAATATTATTCATTATTAATTGCGGCTTCGCTATTGTCTCGATTAACATCTTATGACGCGACAGACAAATGGGTCTTTTGCCAAAAACGAGGCGCGATGCTTCAAAGTCATGAACCGGAAGCAGACGCCGGCATAATACGCGGAAGATCGCCATAGGAGGTACACGCCTCGATTCCCGTCTGAGCGACTTCCGGCCCGCGACAAAAAGCGCCGAAAACCGCGAGTGTGCGCTCAATGGGAGCGTTTCTGTCTTTGTCGACCTCCGCCTCCACCTTCATGGTTCCTCCGACACTCTCTGCCTCTCCTCTGCTTCACGAGGGAAGGGAAACACGGCGACGAACGGGTTTATTCAAGCTCTCGCTGCCCTTTATTCACTTCATCTTTTTGCACGCTCTATGTTTATTATATACGTTGGCGCGCGCCACCGTTTTTTGTGTCGCACAAAGACCGGACAATGACGGCGGCACGTTGTGTAAGATCTTTAATGTTCTACCCTTTCGTCTCCCCTTCACTTCCTTCGGAGAACCTCACGGACTCTTCGCAATTCCTTCCTTTCACGCATTCCTTAGTTTCTCTCGCAGCTTTCTTTTTACACCATTTAGTTGCGAATCAATGTTCGTTTTGTCTTGCACTTTATATACTAATTATTATTGACTCCAAAATTAATTATTCAAATTCGTAGATAAGATGATAGTGTAACAATAGATTCGGACACTTAACGTTTTGTACACAGGAATACCGTCCACGTTGAATTATATACCGTTGGATGCTAATCAAGGTAGATCGCCAAAGCTTATACCTTATCCAAATTGGGCCCAAAATAAGGCGGGTGATTGTGGTAGTGGGTTGACCACTGTTTACAGGTGACAAGAAAGAAAATTTAATCGAAATATATATATACTAATCTTAATGGAAATATATATACTACAAGTATTTAAAATTTTTCTATTTTTTTCTATTTAATGTTAATAAATTTATAAATTTGTTAAGTATTTTTTTCCAGGATTCACGTAGATATATGTGATAGACTGTGGGTGTTAGATACTGGAACAATAGGAATTGATGAAACAACTATACAAGTCTGTCCTTATACTTTGAACGTGTTTGATTTGACCACAGACAAGTTGTTGAGACAATACAGGCTCAGATCGGAAGACATTAATCGAGTATAGTTCCTTTTACATTGGACTTGTATTTTATATGATCTTTAAAATTTTTGGTTGATTCAATTTTCAACTTTGCAATTTTTATTATATAGAACACTTTTATCGCCAACATCGCGATTGATTTGGGAAAAGGCGGTTGCAACGACGCCTTCGCTTATATGTCCGATGAACTTGGCTACGGTCTGATCGTGTATTCGTGGCAGCAAAATACATCCTGGCGAATAACGCATAGTTATTTTATGCCGGATCCTCTGGCGGGTGATTACAATATAGGAGGCTTGAATTTTCAATGGGGAACTGAAGGTATTTTTGGAATGAGTTTGTCGCCAATATTAGCAGACGGCTATCGGACACTTTTCTTTCATCCCCTTAGCAGCTATCGAGAATTCGCGGTATCCACGAGGATTCTAAGAGACCAGCAGCTGTCTCAAAACAGTTATCACGAGTTTCAGGTATTTTTTTTTAATATCTTTATCACGATCGTATTTTGAAAAGGTTTTATTTTTTATTTTAGGTGGAGTTTAGACTTTTTAGAATTATTACAATAAAATCTTTGCGTCTGGTTTTAATTATATACCGACATTACATTCTTTTACAAAATGAAAAGAAATTATTTTAGATACTTTGAGATTTGATAATTGCAAAATATTCAATAGAAATTCCTTATGTTTTTGTTTTTTCTTTATCTATTTTTTTCTGTTATATCTTTTCACATTTTTATAGCAATATCCTATAATTTATTTCACCTCCTTTTCTGAATTTGATCTGTTATCTGTAATTTGATTACAAATTAAATATAGTTATCGTGTCTCATTATTTATTTTTGTTTGATGTAGGCGTTGTCGTCGAGAGGTCCGCTCTCTCATTGCACAGCATCCGTAATGGATGAGAACGGACTTCAGTTCTTCAACTTGATCGATCAGAACGCAATCGGCTGTTGGAATTCGATGTTACCTTATGCGCCGATCAATCAGGCTATCGTTGCCAGACACGACGAGGCTTTGATATTTCCAGCAGATATTAAGGTGCTCAGTACTCTGTAATTAAGACTAATTATCTACTATGAAGTTCCATCTTCATTTACTCTCGCTTACTCTTATCGTAGGTAAAACGCGGTTTACTCTGGATCATGTCCGATCGAATGCCGATCTTCTTACTGTCATCCCTGAATTACACGGATGTGAACTTCAGAATACTTACCATGCCGGTTCAAACAGCAATCGCCGGGACGGTCTGCGACAACATCCTGTGGAGATTTACTAAAAATCAAATTTGGTAGTATTCACATTTCTTTCACTATGTATAAATTTCCACACTTTTGATTTACAGTATAAAAGCATCGGTTATAAAAGCATTTGATCGCATTTTACGCGTTTGAGAAATGTAATTTTCAGTAAACTGAAAAAGGCGACAATTACATAAATATTTAAACGTATCCCCCTCCATATTTGTATAATCTTCTTTCTAAACGTAAAGCTTTTCGTATGTGTCCGAGTAGTATAAGAAGCGATTAGTTTCGGTGCGAAAATAGCGAGCGGATTGGCGTGAATCAGCATCGGCGTGCCCCGCAGGAGCCAAATGGTCTAACGAGGGCCCATTAGTTTTGGCCCTCGTTTCCGATAATTTGAAGCCAAACGGCGGCCGTTCCTGCAGCCTGATATACGATCCGATATTGCTTCCTTCGAAAATTATCCGTTTCACGCCCCCGCCCGTAAAATATGGCCACGCGCCCCGTCTGTTTTTCATGGAGGCCGTCGGATTAGAACTTTCTTTCTCTCGAAGCGACGCGATGCACGCAAGTTTCCGTTGCGTTTCTACGTTCGGCGGGTTTTACACTCCGAAGTAATCGGGGGTCTATTGAAGCGCGACGAGCCAAACTTTCACGTAAAAACCATCATTATATCGCGATATTAATATTTCTTGATTTATTATGTTCTGCCTATCCACCGCGTGAATGTATTGTGCGTGATCTACGCGTCGGAGCAGCTAGTCGATGATCCACGCATAGATCACAGGTGAGATCACTGTGAACCCCCCCGAGTTGTGCGAGCGCAGCCCTAAAATTTACGTGGCTGCGGCCCCGAAAGATCCGCGGTCGAGATGCACGCCTCGAATGCTAATTCTGAGGATCGATAAATCGGCAGATCGCGGCGTTCGGGACTAACTGGCGATTAGAGGGCAAGCAGATACACGCCTCGCCGATTGTCCATCGCGATATCGGTGCGTTTTCAATTTGGAAAAGGAGAGTCTTTTCACGTGCTGCATCCCGATCGTGATAAGCCGGGATCTTAATGGCTCCGGAGCTGTCTCGTTAGCGCCTGGACCACGTGCATTGCGGAGATTCGAAGAAGATCGATCGAATCTGTAATGAATTAGATACGCGCTTGGGGCTTGCCTGGAAAGTCGGTTTCCTTATCTCTTTTATTATCGGAGCATTATTGTAGCATGATGATGCGGCATGAAAAATTGTCCGCGCGCAACCCTAAAGTCTTTTTGCAATGTGATGATAAGCAGAGTTGCCTCATATCACAATGAATATTAGTGACATTACTGATAAATGATTTGTATATAATATAATTTGATGGCAATGAGAACAATAGTATACTCTGTAGTTTATGTATCTAGATTAGCTTGTGCTTTAGATTTTCTATAGGGCGTTGCTCATCGCTTTGTGGACGCGAGTCATAAAATCATCTTTGAGTGATGAGAAAAAATGGGAAGGTGCGAAGGGCCATATTGCCTGGAGGTAAACATAAAAAAAATTGGTCCGAAACTGCTGTGCTGATTACATGTTATATACGAAAATCTGCCGTCGCAATGGCGTGTTCAAAAATTACCGAACCCAAGAATCCATTTTTAAGAAATGAATTTTATTATATAGAATATATCTACATATATTATTTATATGATAATAATTTTTTTGTCATATTTTTGTAAAATATTTACAATATTATTATTATTTATTTATTTTTTGTAAAAAATTATAAAACTATAAGAAAATTAATTAACTCTCAAATATAATTTACTGTACATACATATATTATATATAGTTAATAATATATGTAGTAAAAATTTAATTTTATATATATATATCCCAGATAAAAGTAAGTCACATTGCACGACCTATTTAAAATGTTTAATATTTAATATGTAAGAGAGAAAGTTGCTAATATTGAGGCAAGAGCGGAAATTTTCTTGATACGCCACTGAAACGAAGATCGGTTGGTCAAATTTCAGGGCGAATAAAAGTACACGGCGGCCGGATTTCAAATCGGCGCTATCCTTAGGTTTGTTTTAAATTAACACCTACCCCGCGTGAACGCATAGGCACAAAGCACATTTTAACACCTTTTTAAAAGGTGGCTGCACGGCGGCCGTCCGCTGTTTTTTTTTTGTTTTTCATCGGCGCCAGTAATTATGGGTTACCGGCGACGACGTGAGTCTCGTTATAAGTTACTCTCAGCCACTCTCGTATCTTCCCCAATCTTTTTGATTTATTTTAGTCTGACTGAAATAGAGAGGCTCTTCTATTTCTTACGGCCGAAATCTCATTTACTTCCGCGAGAAAGCAAAAATTACGTTAACGTTGACGGTAAAAATCACCGTCATGACACTCAAATCTCTGTCACTTCCTAAAGATACTATTATATATAAGAGAGAAAGAGACAGGAGCTTTCTTATTAACTCAAACAAAATTTAATTGTCTTAAATATATTATATGTTTTAAATCTGTTGTTAATTATGTTAATTATCTTAATAATTTGCTAAAATAAAAGAAATTATAAATTATAAATTATTTAATTTAACTTGAAAATACCTATACAAATAGTAAATTATTTTTAATAATACTTTTAATTGTCCTTATATACACATATTTAAATTTTATCTATCCGTAGAAGATTGCAACTTTAGAATAAAGATTAGTTATTTAATATTAAACGCGTTAAAAGTGTGTACATAAGAATAAAGGATATAGTATTTTTTGCTTAAGATATTATAAACGTGAATGAAAGTATTTTTGAAGGAATAGGTGCTTCCATCTATATAAAGAACTTTCAAGGTGAACACGCGGCAACCTCAACCGAGAACTACGCGCATGTAACATTTAACTAATACTATCTCTTTCACGTGCTGCCTCTATAGAAACCATGAAGAAATATGATAAATGCAATTGGAATGATTATGATTTAATAATATGCGTATATGAAACATACTATACAATAATTATAAGAGAAAAAAATCATACAGTTATTCATTAACATAATTAGAAGTACTCTTGGTCATATACTTTATTATTATTATAAATTAAAATACAATAATATTTAAAAGAAGAAAATTATTTGTTAATCTTTAACCACTCCCGTGAATCAACGAACGAAGAAATATATAGTTACTCATAATTACTTTTGATTCGTATCATCAGCACGGTAGTCTAAATTAGGTTTTGGCTTCTTTTAAGGTGAAAGGAATGGCCCAAATCAGACCTTGATCTTCCTCAGTTTCCTTGAAAATTTTAATAGCATTTTCAATTTTTACAGGACACTCCAAAAAGTGATTTTGTTACAGCGAAAATTATCAAATATAAAAAATACCTAAAGTAAATAAATTTCTAGCAAGTACTGCGATATTGGATATGTATTGCATTTAATCATATAGATGACAGAGATAGACTTTAGATTGTGCTATAAATTCTATGCGTATGATAATACATTTCTATCAGATACAAAAAAACAGCTATAATTCTAGTGGATCAGCAAAATATTTTTTTGCGTGGAGTCAATTTGTGGGACCTACATTTTAATGCCGATTCCGAATGGCTGATTAAGAAAGGTTCTTACACATATTCTTAGTGGCATATAGATACTTTTAGTGATTTGTCATTGTCTTTCGAGAGGCGATCGAATAAAAATCCAATGTTCCTGGATTTGAATCTGGGGGTTTTAGAAAGGATAGTATATAAACAAATTAACTCACAACTCTCTAAGTTTTAGATTTATAATCGCCACGCTTGTTTATCAATTCTCTTAATTTATATCATCTCTTCAAAATTACATTCCGAAAATTAATAAAAATTGAATCTTAAAAAATCGAGTTTTTAAATTATGAACAATTGAAAATAATGAAAAGCGGAGACTTATACTTAAAAAAATGCAAATAAATTTAAAAAATGGAAAATTCTGTACAATTATAATTTTAATAGAAATTTAATTATGATCTGTTAATTTAAGTGAAGTTTAAAATGGATTTATAATTTCAAGAATAGTATGTTATAAATTTAATATGGAATGTACTTGCAATGATGTTTCCTGCGCTTTGATTAATAAAAAATTAGCTTTGCATCAATCAAAGAAGTATGAGGTTATATGAAGTTATATGAAGTATTGTTCGTTAAATCTAATAATAAGCCAAAATATCTCATTGAGCATATATTTGTCTTACCAAACTAATTATCTATAATTTTGAAAAATTCTCTACACTGAGCTTGAACTATAAACAAGTTTAGCTTCTATATACGCACCAAACTTATTACCATTATGCATACCGCTTCATACATATACAGCCGCCATAATTTTAACTTGATGCAAACTCTCAAGACAATTTCTCTTTTGAAAATTGTAAAAATTATAAAGATCTGAAAAATAATAGAAATAACCTTATGTATTGTAGAAGACTGGTTATCTATTTACGTCATCTCTTTAAACTCAATAACAATTTTAAATAACTAGTAAAGAGGAATTGTAATCAAATACATTTAAACATGTGTGTGAGTGTAATGCAATTTTAGAATTTGGGAGGAATCTCTTTGAGATATATAAACGCCGCTGCTTTGTGGCTATAGTCACTGTAGCTACATACGTTGAAATTCATTACACTAGTCTGCAAATAAAAGAAATGGCTTTGTGCGTAATGAAAAAAAAAACATAAAAGGGAAACTTATAACTGATGTATTCGATTATATTTTAACTGTGATATATCTACAGCTCATAGCAATAATAAATAAAAGTTAAATATAATTAATAAGAAAGTAGTTTTTTTTTAATCATGAAATTTAACTGAAGGAGGCATGAAACCCCTGCATAGGTTGTTTTTTATGATATTTTTAATATATTACCAAGGTTCTGATTTAACTTAGACGTTTCGGCCAATATCTGGCCATTTTCAATAAATATACAAAAAAAGTTAAATACTTTATTTGTACAATAAAGTTGTTCGCGAAAATATTTCAACAGAGTTAAGGAAGCAACAACTCTAATAAATAAAATATTTAATGGTTGAAGTGTTAGTTTAAAGTACGTGGAACGATGAAATGTTTAAAAAAATCTTTTATGTTTGAATAATCAATTCACTAAATTTTAATGGATAACATAATTTGTTTATTTGTCTTAAAGAAAATGAAAGTACCCGCGGTATTGCAATATCTTTTCTCTTCGTTTAATATGCACAATATAAGAAATTTCTAAAAAAATCAAACATTATTTCTTAAATGAAGAGAAGAAAATTAGATCATTAAATTTTAATTATTCAAATTACATTAACTTTTCAAATTATTTTTTATTAGTTTATATGTATATTTTTTAAATGGATAGTTGCTTTGGAAATTACGTCATACGACAAATGGAGCTTTATCCTTGTCATATTGCATTTAGCAGATGCGTTGAGATTTAGGGTTGCATCCGACATTTGGCCCGGAATTGCTGCTCGGAAATTCCGCGCATTTACAACATGTCGGTATAAATTAACTTAATTGGAGCGCAATATTGCATATTTACTGGAACAATGCGGATTAAAGGAAGTTCCGTACCATTAGACAATGCATTATGTATCATTCCAGGCTTGATTTAAACTACTTTTCAGCAATGCTTTTCGCATAATAGGACCGTATGCTTGCTGTATCTCGCGAAAAGTCGACTTGTGTAATGTTTATACAACAGTTCGACGCAGAGTACAATATAAAATACGCGTACAATACAAACCATATAATATTGAATTCTCTTCCTTGAAATTACGAGAGTAAATTTAAACTAAAGTATTTATCTGTGGCGGGGGGGGGGGGGG
>NW_017304543.1:4437074-4472074 GCF_001594115.1 Trachymyrmex septentrionalis
TTGCGCTCGCCGAAAAAGTTATCTTTTTAGCTCCTCCTTTATAGTTTTCTCCATCTTTCATTCTTCCAACCACGTCTTCTTCTCTATCTTCCTTTGCTATTTGTACTTGTCTGTGAACGACGATCTGGAACACGAGCAGTAAAAGAACTTCCAAGTATATCCTATAAACGGTAGCAGAAAGAAAAAAGGAGACGATAAATCGCACGTATCCACGTGCTGCGTGCATTTTTATGAAAAATTGAAACAATTTCTAGTCGTTTCTAAACTCGACTGTTCGAAATACGAATTAGAATTTATAAACTCCAGTCTTCCATGAAAGTGCGATAGGTTTAGAAAGGTTCTCCTATCGCATTACAGCAATATATTCTTAGTTAGAAGTACATATCTTTCTTGTAAACGAATTTTTCTAATAGCCTTATAATTTAATTTATTAAAAAATTGATAGATCTTTCTTCTATTTGTTTATTATTAAATAACAAATGGGTAGTCAATTTATTCTATCTAAATACATTATGAAATTATTTAAATGTTACTAAAATAATTTATTTAAATAATAATTTCTTCAGATAATAATTTATTGCATTATTGATTGAAAAAAATATTACATAGCATAACTTTGTTTGCAAGTGAAGTTATTTTTATTTTACATTTTTTTTTGTTTAAATAACGATTTGTATGTAATGCTTTTTTTTGAAATTATACTATATATGTAGATTAAAAGGCTGATTTATATTTTTAGCAGAGACTTCCGACTTTTTTTCCGGTCATGGTGTCTAGTTGCCTGATTAATTTATTTTAATAACGAATTTTACGAAAAGATAACAAGAATGTATGATGATGCAGTTATACGGTGTTCGTTTAGGAATCATTATTAGAGTAATACGAAACACGCATTTATCGGCGTGATTCTAGCGAAACTGAAAGCTGATGTATTTTCACGACGCGCCAGCATGAGCGTGATAAACGAGGAACGGTTGAAGTTCAAAATGCTCACAATTCGTCTCCCATTCCTTCCGATTGCCTCCATTTGCCTTGCGTAAGATTATATCAAAGGATCGATCGATTTTTATGTCCGGATTGTCACTGCAAATGGATAACAGTGGCATACAACACCGCGCAGTCAATGGAAGGTCGACAAAGAGACCGAAGCAAAAATGGAAAATGAATCTTGCTTGCTTTTGCTATCCTCAACAGGACAAGAGAGACCGTAGAAACAAAGTAAACTTCTAGCTTCGCAGAAAATCGCGCTTCCTTCTTTCAGAGGGATATTCCGTACTCGAAATTCATGTTACCTTGAGGCGAAGCTTTAAAAGCAGCATAGCTTTCAACACCACTATGCCACTGATACAGTATGTCGGTTTACAGACAATATAACAATAAATTTTTCATTATGATTTGTCAAGTTTCTTTTCTTGGGATATTTCTTTTACTCGTCATCTGTGACTATTTCTTTTTAGAAAAACTTCCTTTTGTTTATTCCTAAACTTTTTCTGCGCGCTTTGTGATTAAATCATTATTACACCAAAATTATATGAGACTATTTATCACTGATTCACAGTGAATGTCTGAAACAATTGTAATTGATGAATTCAAGATCTTGACAGACTCAATTGCAGAGGAACTCAAGTACTATTCACTCTACAATAAATTAATTATATCAAGGATTATCGTAAAAGAGTCGAACCTCGGAATCTGGAAGACATTACAAAAGCTTTAACATAAGAAAGAGAACAAATAATCCGGTATTCTGCGATAAATTCGTTCTTATTCTTTAGAGTAGCTTTTTGCCATATACCACGAGTTCTAGACTATTAGAGGATGAAAATGTTTACGACAGAATATTTTAAATTATTAATGTTACAAAGAAAAGAACTTTTTATTTTCTTTCTTTATTATAACATATCATTTCTCTGCTTTCAGCTGTGCTTTAATTTCAACGAAAATTCAAAATATTTTTTGCTTTTAAATAACATTTACTAATTAAATTTATCCGTATTACAAATCAAATTAACTAAGACTCCTTATAATACAAAGAACTGGAAAAGATAGTAGGAGTCAAGCGCAGAAGACGTCGTGCAAGTAATATATCTATGAAGTGTGAAACTTCTTTATTCATTAAAATGCGCTTACATGTTTCGGCTCACTTTTGAGCCTTCCTCAGAGACAATAAAAATTAACATACATAAACTGTGAATAAAAATTATCCTATCATGGTGAGCACCCCTACCTTGAGAATTTAAACGCCAAAAAGAGTGAAATAAAACGAAAAAGAGAAAAGACAGATGAACGAAAAAAGGAAATAATGGAAATATCGAAATGGAAAATATGAAAAACTAATTTATCAAAAACCTTAAGATTATAATTAATCATCTCGAAAATAAGAATGCTCACCCTGATCACAAATCACGAACTGTATCGCAAACATTACTATAAATTATTTAAAAACCGGTTCTCGATATTTTAGCCAGTCAGTATCAGACATAGTGAGTCGCTTTCAATTTTAGCTAGTATTATTGAAGCTTATAAATGAAAAATTTCGCATTGGAATGTTAATCAATTCCATAAAAATGAAAGTTGGAAAGTAATAAAAAATCACATGTAAGCGCGCGTTTTGGTGAATAAAGAAGAAGTTTCACACTTCATAGATACTCGTATATTACTTGCGCGACGTCTTCTGCGCTTGACTCCTATTGACCGTATCCTTTCCAGTTCTTTTAATTAAATTTACTTTGATATTTATCAAATGCAAATGTAAAAGAAGTAGAAAGTCTTACAAAAATGAAAAAAGTAAAAAAATTTCAACTAATTTTGAAGGCTTTAAGAAAGATCTTATAAATAATATAAATATATTATAAATAAGAATTTTGCATTAAATCATTTAACATCATAAAAATATATGTTATTCTATTAGATACAAGAAAATAGAAACATTTAAGATTATTAAGTTGTACTGTCTAATTATTTTTTATATTTCATTATTTACGTGGAACACAGTTTCTAGATCAAATATGTTTTTAGGTTTTAAATAGAATTCCTAGATTTTAGATTTTAGGTCCGTTGCATGTACCATTATGCATATTTAGTTCAAATAGTTTGTAGGATTATTACGTGTTTTTCATGAGAGAGAGAGAGAATTAGCTTTTTATTGGTGTACTGAATTGGATTGTTATATACTGATTAAAATTGCCACGCAATAAGTTTATTATCCGTTTGCCCCTCATCGTGCGCTGATGTATTTATATGTATGTATATACATGTAAACACGCAGTGACCCTGTTAAGGCAAATCGCTCGTTTATTCTTCTGAGAATCACGTAAAGCAGTGCATTTGCACTCACGCGATTATATCCGAACTCTGTATTGTATAATAATATCGCACAATCTGTCTGAAATTCTCTTCATTTGTTTTACACAACCACTTATTTAAAAAGGATATTTCAAGGATGAAAGATAGTCTATCATATCGTAAATATTTCTAATAATTACAGCGTTACTATTACTTTAATATTTTAAACGGAAATACTTATTTCTTTAAGTACACACGATCTATTTTTAAAAGCGTTACCTTCAATAAATTGCGCAAATATTTGCAAATGCGAATTAATATTTGCGACACGTCCTGCGGAAATTACATAATATACCGACGCATATTCTGCATTAGAGTAGGAAAATATTTCCTTTAGTATTCCAAGCCCTACGAGGAAAAAATACGTTTGTACGTGAGGATATCGTATCGAACGAATATCCTGTTGCTTTGGTGCTTTATGCCATATTTTACAGCGTAGATATATCTCATCATACAAGCGATGCATACCTACGCAGACAGGATATCGCACACATAGTGAGAGTATTTCTTTTTTATAGTTTCTTGATGCAACGCCATAATCTATAAAGTTTCACAGATGAGATATGTATTTCGCACGAATGCAAAGCGTACAGATTAAACTAGATTATTCTGCGACCAGGGATGCTCACGGCTCTTTTGCCAAGCATGTATCTACATATATTCTACTACAGTAGAGGTGATAAGATCGACTAGACTAGCTGTTGCCGAGATTCCGTTGGGACGGAGCGACATTTGCGAATCTGTGTAAAGCGAATTTTTTTCGTTTCGGTACTAGTATAGCGAAACTTTATTATTAACATTCCAACAGCTTTTCCCGTTATCAATGTTTAGAATGACTTTTACAAAATTCAATTGAGCTTGAATTCAACGAAATGTTGTGGAATTTTGTACAACATGTGCTAGGTTTCTTATTAAATTGCGACAGTTAATTCGGCTATCTTCTAGTCTCGAGGAACGTTTTGTTCGCGTTATCAAGTCCAGTGTGACTACTAAAAATATTAATTTGTTCCAAGGACCAAGTTTAATCACTACATATTAAACTTACGATGGTGCATTAAGAAATTAAATTTAGAATTTTGTTTTCTTGGAACACACTACATTTCATACAGGCTGCTTCACCTAACTTGATTTAAAATTCTAAAGCGCATTTTTCCTCTTTCGCTACTATTAAAAATACAACATTTTAGAAAAGATACTATGTAAATTGATACACAACAGCATTATGTTAAGACAAATCTTTTTTCAGTGTTATCTTTTTAAAGGATCATTTTTATTATGTTTATAACTGACAAAAAGAAAAATTTGCTGATAATATATTGAACAAAAAAATGATAAATGGAAAGCAAAAAAATATAAAATTTTAAATTTATTTTTTAACATGTGTAAATCTGAGGTTTTAAGTATTGAATTTAGTTAATAAAATATACATAAAAATATACTAACAGATAAAATAAGATATTGAAAGACAGAGTAATCAAGAGGGAATATAATAATATGCCGTAAATATTTTTATGCATGTGCCGTCATCGGTTTTATTATTCTAAATAGAGCTATCGGCTCTTCTTGAACTTTTTTTTTATCGCAAATATGGCATGTTGTAATTACATTACCGCGAAGAATAAGGGTTCTGATTAACCATATTCAAAAAACTTGTTATTGTTTTACTTTAATTAAATTTGTATAATAATATATTATATTTTTAATTAGCTAGTGTATATTTTTAATTACTCCATTGATGATATAAATTTAAAAAAATTAATTTTTAAATGGTAGGTAATGTAAAATCAAGCGACTTGTTCCAATTGCATCGATATATTGTTAATCAAGCGATAATAGATATTAATGTTACTGCAATTTTTTTGCTTTTTTTTATTAGTCCATATTTTGCGTATCGTCATTAGGGATTTGGTTATATAACTAGATATAGAATCCATTTTTTTTTAATTCTGATAAAATCGTGTGACCGATTTATAAATCCTTTTGAATATATTTCTCCATATAGTTTTACCCGTTAATTCGAGTTATATTATTAAAGGAAATGGAGACGTTATTTAAAAAGTACAATAATAATATAATAACATAATATCATTTTTTTATATTCTATTGTTGAAATGTAATATTTCTGCTCTATCTTTTTCCACGCTCTAGCTTCTAGGAAGAATTATAAATATTCTTTGCAAAGTAACTTTGTGTGTAAGAAAAGAAAAAAATACTTTCTTTCAGAGAAAATTTGTTAAGATGTCTTGTCAATCTGAAGTCGCGATTTTACTCTGTACAAGATTATAACGACATCTGTTGCACACACTTTACAACAAGACATTCGCTACCAGTGATGGATCTATTATAACTACGCTGCCTCTGACACGTACTCGTGGCATAAAATTTTATCACGTCGTTCACATTAATGGCCTCTCGCGGTCTTTATATGGGTGCATAAAAATTTTCTTGAAATCGTGAAAAGTTCTCAAGCATCTGTTCATTTTAATTTACTGCGCTTGGCTGTGAACAAAAATTAAATTATTTAAACCGCAAAAATAATGACTTAATTATGTGATATTAAATTATTAATTAATTTTAAACGCTATTGAAACGGATCAGGATGTCGTCAAAAAATTCAAATCTGCAGCACGATTTGCATTCCGATTTGATTTTCTAATCAGCGTCACCCGACACCATTACGATGGCGGTGATCGACGAACCTCTTTGGTAATCCTTGGCACTAATTTATTACGGAGTTAAAATGCTTTATTGTCGTTTTGTAAGGCGACAATGTAAGAAAGCGATAACTGATGGATTTACTTAACTTCTCAACAGAAATAAAAATGTTCATTCCGTTATTATTAAAAAGAAAGTTAATAAAAATTAAAAGAGTAAGAAGAAAAATAATAATAAAAATACAATTAAATAATATAAAATTATCGAATTTTTTTTTTGAAAATAAAATAATATTATATTCGTAAAATTTTATTATTTACACATAATATAATAAATTTAAAAATATTATACACTATCATGTTATAAATTTCATACTTGTAACAATAAATATTCTTAGTATCGATTTAATTTGTTTATTAGATTAAATTTATTTATTAAATTCTATAGTATCTGGTGAAATACTTTTCATCGCACATATCTCGATGATAGGTAGAACATTGAAATGATGCGGAAAGTGTAATGTTCACAAAAGTTGTAATGTTCAATGCGAGAAACAGATTTATCGCGTCCTTCTGCTATAACAGCTGCAATCTACAGGAAAGTTTGTAATTTTGTTGCTAGATAGAACCGCAGATAGAAAAATATCCATCGTTACACGGCAGTTGTAGCTCTGGGATTGTTTACGAGGCGTTATTTAACCTGTAGATTAACTCACATCGACGCTAGCGAGACTATATGTTTCTTATGCCAACAATCTTAATTGGAAAAGTAATTCACACTTAATTATATTATTTTTTAATATAAACTTATTTTTAATGCTGTGCTAAACAATGAGAACAATAATTATTTCTTTTGAAAACTTCAAGCCATGCACACCATATGTGCTTTATATTTTTTCTTTTAATTAATAATATTGATAAAATACATCTACTATGCAATTTATGATTTAAATAATTATTTATATAAAAGTAACTCTAAATAGATGAAGTACATAGAGTACATAACTAATGTTTTTTAGATAAGCAAAAAGATAATTTTCCAAATTGATTTATTAAAAAGCAACCTTCCGGAAAAATTTTATTTCACTACGTCGACTTTCCTTTGCACGAGGAATTAATTTAGGTATGTTTATACTATTGTTATCGTCCCACCCTGTATAAATATTGAGTAATTATCTATCACCTTAATTAGCTTAATTATCAGAGCGCATTTTCCTGAGTATACATACTTTTAATACAATGAGCGGGTTAATCACTTTGTGTTCGGCGTATGTAACATAGTGTTTACGTATATTATGTAAATTATATGTATTTAGCTGCAATACAGAACCGCATCTACATATATATGACTTGTCTACGGTTAAAATACAATGCCAGCACTTAGCAATGAGAGGCTCGCAAGATGGAAATCGTAGGAAGGTTAAAGGGTGATAATTAACTGAAGAAAGGCGTCGTATACTAGAAAATTTAATGTAGTTTTCTACTCTAAATTACAGTAGGAAGAAAATGCAATTTATCAGCGAGTACATACGGTGAATAATGTAAGTGCGAGATAGGAAACGGTTGGTGGAATTCGCCCTTAGAAAACTTCGCTGATGATAATTCACATCATGCACATTAAAATGTAAGAAGGCAAAAAGAAACTGTGCAATCGCGCAATTTGCAAGTCATTTTTTTTCATCTCATTGCATCAGTTATTCTTGGTCCGTTGTGTTACATTAGTTATATTTGACCAGTTGTACGCTAAATATTCCGTTTCCCTTCTGACATGAGAAATATGACAGAACAACATATTGATGAGAAAGTCTGCCATCACTGTTGTTTGTTTATTACTTTCTATTACATAAAATAGGGAAAGTTCAGGCAAAGCAGATATGTTAAGGTTTGCATCGAAAAATGACACAGTTAAAATTAAGACCAAAAACGTTTTTTATTTTCATAATTCTATTAATAATTGATTAAATTAATCAACCTTGAAATAAAATAAAATAAAATTAAAAGACTTGAGTATTTAAATGTCTTTCTAGTAAAAACGTAAAAAAAGAGAAACTATCCGCTTTATCCGACTCCCCCTGGGTAAAGTGGATGGATCACTCGAGCAATGAAGATGGAATTAAGAAAATCAAAATCAATGTCGGCAGTCATCATAAAAGTAACTATCAAATTCTCTATATGTAGTGCAGCCTTCATGAGCCTATTGGTGTACTGACTGCAATGGATCCAGTCTTTGGACAGTAAGTCTGTGTATTCTTCAGAAGACACATCATATTACGTTGTGGGAAAAAAAAATAAAAGTGAGATGTAAACAATCATGTGCCTTTCATTCACTCAAAAGATCGTCTGCCTCTCCGTCTTCCCGCTGTTTTCGGTACGATCACATATATAAAGAGAATGGGCTTTCCCATTCGCTTTGCCCAAAGAACGTACTTGGCGTGAATTTGGAAAAGTTAGAATAAGTTTAAGCAATAAGCAATAACAATTTTAACCCTGAATACACATTTAAAACCAAAGAATGCTTGTAAAAAAATTATTCACACTGATTAAGGAATAATTATTGCTAATAATTAAGCTATGTACTAGTGAAAATCGCAAGAAAACGCACAATTTCTTTTATTTCTTTATCAAACAAACGATCGCAATCATATGTTGTTTTGCACTTTTATGGCTTTGTCGATCGGTCATTTCTTCAATAGTTGGAGACTCATAGCATTATCTCAGATAGATAAGCGAAAATGAAAAATATTCGCTTTGCCCAGGGCGTTCGCTTCTGCCCAGACTTCCGTTACGTGTAGTTGTCATAATATCTTAAATTTCTGCAATCAACTTTTCTATAATATAAACAACTTTATTAGAAAGAAAAGGAAAGTCGTTATGATTCCATCATTAAGACTACAATTGTACTTTACCAACTTCTTAAACAAGTGCTGTGTGCATTCATAATCTGCTTAATAGAGCTATAAGATAATAGAGCTATAAGATTATTAAATAGTTTTAAGCACATTATCAACGTTAATTAGAGATTTATGTATTTCCAGATTATGGCAACGTTATGGTGTTAATAAGTAAAGTTTAAATTATTGTAGATGTCTTATTATTATCAAAATTAATATTGGTTCTGTTGCTGAATTTATTTGCGTTTTATTAAGTTTAATAGTTAATAAAAATGTATTTTTCTCTCATAATCATTTTTTGACATAAAAAAATGTAAAATATTACTTATTTTTTTTCTGTCTATAACGATAAAAATTTTATTCAGTTTTAACGAACAATAAGTTTTACTTCAGTTTGGTAGGATACCAATTTTCCTTAACGAAAACATCGTCGAAAATGTTAGATTGGTCTAGAAAAATAACATCAATAAACGTCGAATGTTCCAATATTGATACTTCGTAAGGAATGGGTTAATATATCACGTTTCCGTGCCACGATCCTGCTTGTAGGGTGATATTTATTTTCTATCTTCTAGGTATCATATACCAGATTTTTTCCTAAAAATAAAATACACATGTCGCGTTCAGAACACAAAATCGTGCTGACATATTTTGACGAACAAATTACAAAATACACATGATATTTGTATAGTATTTATATCCATTAAAAATACTTTAAGATATTTGAGATAAGATTCAGATTTTCTTGACATTATTTGATTTTCGGCACTTACTAAGTGCATTTGAGCAACAAAAATTGTAAGATATCCGGTTTCTTTCTTTTTCCCTTTCTCTCTATAGTTGAAGAATTGTGGCATTTGCCGAGAATAGTATCGTTACTGAATTTTTAGTAGGAAGAGGAAATAGAAGACCGACACTTCGTAAAGTTAACCGCAATGAGTACAACTACTACGCCATTTAATCACGAGAAAATCCTGATTTTCTCTTGCAAAAAGAAGAAATCGGGGTTGAATACTCTCTCCATGCACGCATCTATGTACAAAACGATACAAAACCCAATTTCTCTGGATTCTCGTCAAGAGGATTTCTCTTGCCGTTTCCTTTCCATTTCCTCGCAAACGTGAGTTTCGGGCGGCGATGATAGAAGTAAAAACATCAAACTTAAGAGAGAAGTGTTAACGTAGAAAAATAAAAGGATAAAGAACTATCTAACAAAATTGTAAAGGAGATAGAGACAATATAAACTTAAGACTTGAATTTTATCTGTGGTAGAAGAAATATGTTTGAATTCTTTCACAAAGTATAATATATTCTCTGAAAAATGTAACAAAAGGCTGCGCCTGCATCTCGAGTCTGTCTAACATATTAAATTTCATATCTATAATTTAATGTCGTTAAGCTACTTATATAGTATGTTATAAAGTTCGTATTTTAATGAAATATTATATTTTAATAAATTTAATAAAAAGTATATATGTTAAAAAATGTACGTAGAAGCAGGCTGTTTTGATAATTTAATAATGATTACGTTTTATAATTTTTTCAAATCTCAAGAGAAAATTAATTTTTTTATAAAACATGCAAATTATGGTAACATCTACTTTTGCACTCACAAAATTACTTTTATGTAAGAATTTTAAATAACATTATTTAATAAAATATTTATCATTGCAAATGATATACATGTTTCAAACAATGCAATACAATGTTGGACACGTAATCCTTCCATGCAATTTCGCAACACCACTAGATAAATGATCAACATCCCTCTGGATTGGAATTACTGGTTTCATCTAACTCTACAGCTTAGAGCGATTTGAATAGCTATTTATACTGAATTAATTTAAACGGATAAAATATGATGTAACAGTAAAAAAACAGTCATTTATTGAAATTATTAATCATGATAAAGATTCACATTTCTACAAGAGAGGAGAGAAAGAGAGAGAGAGAGAGAGAGAGAGAGAGAGAGAGAGAGAGAGAGAGATATTTTGTATTTTATATAAGCAATTAAATTGATTTTATCATTACATTTTTGAATGTTACATTTTTTAATTATTGAAAAGCGTCTCGCAGTAATTAATAACAATAACACTATAGTTAAAAACTTTTTAATAACAAATAACAAATGATTACACGATAAGTGTCGTAAATAATGCGATAATTTTGAATAAATTGTTTATTGTTGATTTAACGTAAATGGATTTTGCAAATTTTTAATAAATTGTTTATTGTTGATTTAACGTAAATGGATTTTGCAAATGTCGCCAAGCATCGCTGAAGTTTGGACCCTGCTTCAAAGCTGTTTATGGGAGACAGCAGTTAACAAGGTTTGCTATCGTCCTAATGATAGGTATTTCAATACCTTCCGTGTTCTATTTCAACGTTAAGACAAAACACTCGCAGCAATGGACGTAATTTCGCGAACGTGTTGCCATAGCAACTTGAACAAAAGTAAACTGTTCGAGACGCGAGCTATTGTGATACTTTGAAATGAGAAATATTGTGTACTGGATCTTTTCGAGACATTTAGTAAATTTGTCAAGATACGTATTTTATTTTAAAAAATAAAATTAAATATGTATGATAAATGGAAAAACTATAATTAAGTATTAATAAATTCTTTGCGTTCTTTGATACGCGTTCAACGCATGTGTATTGTTACAAGAAACTTTTCTCATTATTTTCAACTGCATATGCTTATTCTAATGAAACAATCGTTTACAATTCGATTATACGATCTATAAAATGTAAAGTGCGATGCACTTATTCACAGCCGTACCGTTCTGCATTACTAGTCGATTTTAAGCGCGGATGCAACAAGTTTCACATAGGAACTTTCGCAATAACAAGCTCGTAAATTGCGGAGGCGCAAGAAAGGAGCGTTTGAAAAACGGCGTCGCGACGATAATGATGGCGTGCAAAATTTCTACCCGCAACGAGATCCACGTGAAAGATTGGACAGCTTCCCTTTGTTTCTATTTCGGCAGGAATTCCGTGTCCAGCTTTAATCTAGGATACATTCTCTGCGATCTTCTATCTTGTTCAAACATCGTAAGAAACGGACGTCAGTGTTAAGGACGGTAATGCCTTCAAGTTCGCAATGTTAAGATTGCAGGAACATCTAATTTTTTGGAGAGTAGCAAAATCTTATACGCGCGTGCTAATCGAAAGTTCTTAGGACGCAATGAAAGTTTGTTGAGGCGGAAGAATTTGTGATACGTACTAAAATCGTAGAAGTTCACGAGGAAAGAAAATTCCAATTTTATTTTATGACTGTTTTGTACTAGTTTCACGTTAATTATTTTTAAGACTACTAGTGATAAAATAGGGACAAATAAATTCTTTTGTGAAGATAAATTAGATAAAATTCTTTAAGTGCAGCCGATAAGCGAGAAAGAATTTTATGAAGTGAATGAAAGTCTTCACAATATATATATTGTGCTCGTCGACAACTTTTCGTTTAATTTATATACCCGAAATAACGTACCTAAATAAAATTATTATTTCTTATAATATATTATAATGCTAATCTAAAGTACAACTGAATAGGAAAAAGAAAAATTTTTTTTTATAAAACTATACTTTATATTAATATTATAGAATTAACTTTTATAGAATCAACTTTTTGTTGAAGATCCAGCATTTTCCATTAGAATTATAGGATATATTGGCATATTCTATCGAGATTTATAAACACACGGATTAACTTGAATCATATCTATTGTTTATATGCAAACAATGAGAAATTTTCAGCTTAGTAAAATCTATAGAGCTGCAGTGGGATCAAGCTGGATTGTTAGGAGCATAAGATGTAAGGAGATCGCAAAACAGGAACGAGAATATTGTTATAGGAAAATCAATAGTTGATGTTCACACAATTGCTAATGCCATTATGGCAGTTTAAATAAATTGAATAATAAGTTAAATAAATTAAATTTAAATTGATTAAGTAATTCTCTCAATTATGTTGACGATTCATATATACGTTATAAGAGAAGAAGCATTTGTAAATTAATTATTAAATTTAATTGATATTTAAATGACTATTAAACTTACTTTTAATCAGCTAATAAAATCAAAGTAGATTATTTATCAATAATACAAGAAAAAAATCATAATACAAGAAAAAACAAGGAGATTACATATATTTTATCTTATTTTATTTTACGTTTATATAAAATTGTTATATATCATTAATATTACCATTATTGTTAATTATTATAAATATTATATATATATATATATATATACACAATATATAATATATATTATTAAATATTATTATTATTATTATGATTATAATACAACTCTTGAACTATAAGAAGAAGAAACGTTAATAAGTTAATATCTAAAGTAAGACATATCTAAATAATATATTTTTGCATCAGTTGATTTTCTTTATATCTTAAATTTTTTTATGAATTAACGTGCAAGGTAAATCTTCTTGAATGAAATAAATCCATACACTATAGCGAAATTTCTTCTTAAGCGAAAAATCTCTCTGGAAGCGAAAAGCAATTAGCCACGAATTCTGAGAACATTTTATGCGAAATGACATTTCTCAACAATGCTGTTTGTTTAGTTCGTGCTAACAGTTATACGATAAATCATTTAATACTCAATCGTATAATTGTGTTGTCATATTCCTATTTTTCATTTCATTGATGTTAAAATTGAAATTGGTTATAATCGATTACCGTCACAGCACAATATCAAATATTTATTAATATTCCTTTGAATAATGTTGAATTGATTCTTCAACGATGCATAACACATCAGATATGATATTAGTGCATTTAAAGTATCAATTATGGTACTATTATTGGTTTTTATTGAATCACTATATTCTCTCTCTCTCTCTCTCTCTCTCTCTCTCTCTCTCTCTCTCTCTCTCTCTTTCTCTCATTTTAAGCGTTCTTTTAAATATATAATAAAAAGTATAATTAAATAGGTACATAAAATAAGGCTCGAATATAAAAAGTATATTTAAGAATAGTAAATCTTTTTTCTTTTCATATTCCACTTAATAGAATCAGAATATAAGAGTAACGGAAATACATCTAAACTTTTATTTCTTATTAAAAAAATACTTAAATCAGAAAATTCTATAAAGTATTTCTTAATAATAAAAATTGTTTAAAGTTTGATCATATATAGAAATTTAAAAATAACATTATTGAATACACTTATAAATGACTTGTTGTTATTGTTATTGATGTCAGAGGCATCAATGCGTATAGTTTACCAAACACAATTAGTTTAGATAATTATAGATGATATAAAAGGAACAAAAAAAAAGTGAAATTCAATCAGAGCTGAAAAATATGTATACTCGAAGCGAAACGCACAATGTCATAAATCGAAGCAATTTTATTTGTCATTAGATGCGCAAAAGTCTCGTAAATAATAATAAAAAAGAAGTATATCATATTTTTCTCTGTCACGCACAATTTTTGTTACAAGACAAGAACTACGATCAATTTAAATAAAAGATCCATAATTTTGTATATGTCTATTTTGCTATAATTTGAATTTATGTCTAATCATCAAACATTTTTAATATAATACTAAATTATCAGTAAATTATAGTAATTTTCAGTATAATACTGAAAAATACTAAACATTTTAAATAAGTTACGAATATATTATATATGTTAATACATGTTCAATCATCGGATCAAAATTAGAATAAATCGCCAATATATAACAAAACATTTGATTAATTAATTTATTAACTAATAATGAATAAATTAATTTATTATTACAAAAGAATCTTGTAAAGTTAATGAGCCACAGATTGATTATGCGTAAAAAATCCATATATTTGTAGTCAGACAAATTACAAATTTCAACTCTTCATATTGGATCATCCTCAGTGTGGGATTAACAAAATTTATCCGTGATCATTTAACAAGTTATAATAGAGTATGATATGCAGTCGTCTCATTATCATTTAATATCGTCAAATGCTAAAATTTAAATGTCTGTCATACTTAACCGAATACTTTAACAAGTACATTTAAGATTATCTGTAATATCAAATACACAAAACTAAATTTCATAATAATCAAATTGTCATTAAAATCTTAGATAAAAAATTTATATATATTACAAGCATATTAACGATGATACAATTATTGCGACGTGCTTACGATAAGACGTTATGAGAACGTGTGAGAGGCCGAAAATTGTGATTAATAGAATAAAATAAATCAATCGGAGTAACTATAACGGCGAGGTAATTGCGACGATGCTTAGTTTTATGTATTAAAATATAAAGTCTTTTTAAATTTTAGTACATAAAACTAAACTTCGCAATTACTCCGCCATCACAGTTACCCCGATTGATCCTATAATAAATATAAATATAAATAGAATATTAACAATAAAAATTAGAGATATTAAGTAAAACATTAAGAATAAAACATGGAAATATCAGTCTTTTTTAATTCATGATATAAAGAATCTAACATATCGGTATTCTCTAAATTTGATCCATTTTTTATTTTTTTTTATGAAAATTGATTCTGAAATTAAACGTTTATTATAGGTTTCTTCTTTATCTAAAATTCTAACATTGTTCCAATCAAATTTATATGTTCAATTCTATGTTCCGTAATTACAGAGTGTTGATTAGTATGTCTATTTATGTGATTATAATGTTCAGATAATTTAATTTTTAATAAATGTTTCGTCTGATCTACATACGATGTATCCCAATTCGAACAATTTATTCTACTAATATATACTATGTTGGAATGTAAAAGGGAAGGTAATTTATTCTTCTGCGCGCTAATGAAAAAACTTAATTTATTTAATCCCACATAGGCCAGACGCATAGTTTTATTATTTTTAAAAAACCTTTTAAATTTCTTTGATATTTATGGTATGGAACGGGCAAAATGAAAAATGTTAAAGGTTTAGCTGCAGATCGTCTACTTTCATTTATGCTATTCTCATTGCTATTCAGTTGTTTGAATTTTTCATTATATAATGTCTTTTTTTTAATGTAGAGGAGAAGGTGATATTATATGTTCAGTGTATATATTATAATCTCCTTTAATATCACCTCGTTTAATATTATATAACGAATCCTAATGATTACTTATGGAATTATTTATTCAGCAGCTTGCCGTTACATCATGACGCTAATATACCAATACTCAATAGCCAGCACTTATTATAATGCATTTTTACTTTTAAATATTTCTAAACGTTTCTGAAGTATATTTTAGCATTTAATTACACCTACTTCTTCATTTTTTTAAAACTTGAGCGTATTATTACACGAATATATGTATTCTTGAATATGTTATTTGCTATTTAACATTTTATTTGACTGTATATATTTTGAGTTATGCAAATTTAAACAATAGCATGGCAATTTGTTAATGTGGCCATCTATGGGTATTGATTATTCACGACCTCTTTTTTGAAGTTTTTATATAAAAATAATTATTTCATAATCGATTGTAGTTCTATTGTTAATCTATAATTTGTTATGTGTACTATTCTTAGTACTGAGATTTTTAGTACTAAGTAGTTTATATGCAGAAGTTATGTGAATGTATACATATATATTTGTTTGCATTTTTCAAATGTTTTATTTTTTTGTTAATTTTGTAACCAAATACTATTTTCTAACCAAAACTAATTTTAAGGCTATTTTTATGGAAGACCACATTACTACCCATTTTTTTTTTGAGTCATTATGCAATGTCGCCACATCTTTATTAATAGTATCCTAAGTAATATATATTTTGTAACTTTGAGTTCTAAAATCGATTCATTATTATAACAAATGTAATTGTTCAGTTTTAAATTTAAATATTGATTATTAACATAGAGAGTTATTGTGTAAAATGTAACTGAGGTGCCATAATATCATCTTTTCCTCTAAAGTTAAAAATTATGTTAAGAAGATATCCGTTATTAAATAGAATGTCTATTGTTAACTAAAAGTTTTTCTCATGAAAACTAGGGTGTGACAATAATAAAACTGTCTGTTAAACCATAAATCGTTCTCACTTTTTGACATACGGAGTGTCATGAAAAATAATTTATATATCATGCTGAAAATGTTGGTTTATGATATCAATCGTCTATCAAACAGTACTTTTTTAAGAATGTATTGGAGTCATTTTTACAAATGTTAATATTTATACATTAAACAAACTGTATTTATATATGTTTATAGTGCAAAAGTTTCCAAATTTTACATAACTAAATTAGCTGCAATAGAGGATAGTAAAGATTCCAATGAAACTTTGTAAGATTGTTTGCAAAACTTGTCATTGGAGCTAAAATAACGTAGGATTAAGTGCTGAACTAATTGTTATAAAAAAATTATTATTATTAATTTTTTGAAAAAAGTTAATTGATTATTATTGTAAATTTGAGTAAATCGCGATTATATCACAAAACATTTGGTTAATTAATTAATTAATTATTAATTAATAAATTAACAAAATGTGATATATTTTGTAATAAATTCGCAATTTATTCAAAATTTTTATAATTAAAATATACGTAGATACATAATCAATTAATCTTTCTATGTCGATACCCGCATAACGCGTAAATGAATTATCCCGCATACACTTAAATGCACCTTGCATTGTTCAATTTAATGTGTGTAAATATTTAGCATTATAAACAAGAGAAACTAGTATATAAAGTTATTTCATTATTTATAGCGATGAATTGATAGATTCGATTAATACAAGTACATAAATATGTATAATTGCAATGAAATATTTTATGTTGTAATGAATAAACGGTTTTAAACATTTCAAACGATGATTGAAAATTTATTGCTTGGAAAAATATATATATATTTACACTATGCCAAAAAATAATGGGTACCTCTATTCTGCCAAAAATAGACAATTTCAAGAAAGTATAATCTTGTTAAAAATGTTCATAATGAGATGACATAAAAAGCATTTTAAAGCTTGAACGCTCAAAAATTATGCAAATTAAAGATAAACGTTTATTCTTTCAAAAGCTGCTTTTGCATGCGATTTTTAATTCACTTCTGGAACTTTGTAAAATTTGTAAAAAATTTTCAGATATGACGAATCTCCATTTGCATCCACGTAGCTTCATAAAAAATCAATTAGATCTTACTATTATCTAAACTACCGATCTAAAAAGTAGAGACTTTAAGCTAAAATGCTTTTGTATCATCTTGTTATGACGAATCATCGTCTCTTATTTTTAACGAAGTTATATTCTCGAATTTTCTATTTTTAAAAGATAAAATAGTTAAAGTTTTAATTTTTTGGAGTAATGTATATCCAAATGAATTATTGAAAAACATACAAATTTTTTGCTATTTTTTTGCTATTTTTTATTCTGAGCACTATAGCTGAAATAAAGCTGATCAATATCAAAGTTGTCCACACCGTACAAATCGCAAAGTCGGAAAAAGCACTTTGCTCGTAGTAAATCAATTTGATATACATATATACGCCGTGCACGCCCGGATATCGTGCCGATAATCGTGGAACACTGCAAGCAGATGAATCTTGATATTGTTGAAACAGATATTCGCAAGTTGTTTGCATAGACAATCTAAATCTAAGTGACATAGTCTGAGAGAACATAATATTCTAATAAGGGAACGAAATATTTCAATCTTTTAAAGAAACTCAAAAATTTTATTTTTATATGTATCTTTAATCAGTATATATTCATCGTTTTGTTCCACATTCCATCGCTATTTTTCGCACAATTGAAAATCTTTTCAAAATGTCTTAATTTTTTTACAATAAGAAACTATTGAAAGTTTTTACATCGGCATTTTTTGAACTATCTACTGTAGACTTAACATTATTTATTATTCACAATTACAGTTTGTAATTATGAAGAGTTAAAAAAAAATCGTGTTCAAAAGTTATAAAACCCTCGTAATTATAATAATAAGATCATGCAAAGAATGTGTAAAAAAAACCTGTTGATTCAACGCATATCGCAAAATTAAATTTTTTTACACACAACAAATATACATACATATATCTTCACAAGTTCCTTTTTATTCAATTTTACTAGCAATATTTTTGACTCTGATTGTTTTCATGTAAGTTAGACAAAAATATAATTTAAATTATATTTCTTGATCTTTTTTCTTATGAATTAATAAAATTTACAATATTTATTCACACAATGCGTTGTTGGAAATTAATATCTAAGAACATTTTTGTTCTAGTTTAGAATGAATGTGAACATAGTGAGTGAACTATGTAATGATAAAGAATTCTAAAAGCTTTGCTATTTAAATTTCCAACAAGGAAATCATAATTTTTCAAGATAATGCCATTATGTTGGAAGACTTGGATACTTTGTGAAAAGACTATCTTGCTTTTGATAGCAATTTAACTTTTTTTGCATGTGAATTCTAAAGCATAACCTGAGGGAGTAAGTCAAAGTAATTATAAAGTGATGTGAAAAAAAGAGATAGATTAAAGGTGCTTTTTATTGTACGATTTTTATCTCTCAATATAATCATGAGTCTTAGAATTCTAAGGACATGAGCAAGTAGATAGGAAATCCTTTTAGCACACTTCGTCTTCCTTTCCGCTATTCGAATGATAAATTTTTCGTAACTAGGAAGAGGATTAAGCTGCTCGTTTTGCATAGACAATGAGACACTCCATTCTATTATTTTTAAACTAAAACGTAAATTATTCTGTGAATTATAGTTGAAAGTTCTTTACATACATCACGGGATAATTTTGTATCATGTTACATTAAATTTACGGTATTGTATTTTATTCGATTGTTTTCGATCTGTGTAAAAAAGTAAATATTGAAAAATATCATGAACTTCTTTAATTTTAAAGAGATAATTAAATTTTAAGATTTTGAAGCAAGTGATACATACACACGTATATAATATATAATAAGTATGTACTAGTACGTATACAAGTAAACAGTAAAATATAAATTATAAAGTATAAAATGTACATAAAATACGTATGTATGTAATAGTTATAAACCAGTAACTGCTCATGATTTGCCGTTAATTAATAGTACCTAAACAGGATTTTCTCTTTCGAGTTACTAATTAGTTGTAAAGTTGTGTTAACAAGTTGCTATCGACTATTATATAAATTAAAATACGTATCATGAATGCAACTGCAAAAATACATGTTTCCCGAAGACTGATTATATAATGGTTGTCTGACAGCAGTGATACTAAATCTGGTTTACGCTATTGAATGGTCCAGTTAACTTCAACCATTAATTCAAAATGCAAATTAAAGTGGCTTTTCTATTGTCCCTATTCTCATGTAACATGTATGACAAGTTTTGCAAGAAACAACAGTACTCCTAGTCAATTTTAGATAATCAAATAATTTATCGGCCAGCTTTTCAATTTACATATTGCATAATATCATAATATAATTATAATTATATATGTATAAATAACTTGAAATAGGTAATGAGAGAAAAGGGATAACAGGAATTAATTAAATGTATCAACTAAACGTTCGTATATTACTGCATGTATTAACAATTTGTAATATTAGTTTTGGTAATTAGTATATTTTTACATGTATTTGTACATTTTTATGTAGCGCATGAATATATTTAAATAAATGAGATACAAGTTACTAATGTGTTACTTTCTCGATTCGAGGTGACGAAAGAATCTTAATCTTATTAATCAAAGGATGGCGCTTTCAAGAACAGTAAAATGATATAAACTATAATAGATATAAAAGACAGAGAAACAAAGTAGAGATTCTTTAAATAATTCTTTGCACCTCAAGAGCTTTGGAGATTACTGAATTATTTATAAGTTTGTACCACGAGAGAAGAGATTTCAGCTAAAAAATTGAATTAAATCCGTCATAAAGTAAAGAGAATTTTCATTAAATAGTAATAGTCTAGGAACGATAACTGTTCGTGAAACGCAACGCAAAACCGTAATGCATTATGCATAATGTCTCAGGAGGTCTTATTATTCAACGTATCGTGCATCAGACGCCTGCCAAACTTTTTGAAACTCATAAAAAGCCACATGAGAAAGTAACATGAGAGCTATCTCGTGCATGTCTTGTTAATTAATTTATTCAATAACTTTATTTCTGTCCTATTCTCGCGAAATTTTTCGTTGCAAGAACGGAATTAGATATTGGAACAACAAATACAATGTTATTCAAGGTGATTTTGAAGTAAGTGTAACAAATTTAAGGAGATGGTCCTTATCTTATTTTTTTGAAGAAAAGATTCTATGAACACATATCCTAAAGTGTTTTGTTTTCAAAATACTGGATGTTAAAGTTGAGAAAAGAAATACAAAAATTTTGAAAATGTAGAAAACGCTTACAGACATTTTAATCAAATTTAATATGCCTACATATTAGGAATCATTTTTGAATACCAATGGGAATAAATTTTTAAATTCATATGAGTCATGAAAGTACTTAAAAACAATGCACTTTAGGACATATATATAATAATAGGACCTTATTTCTTTATAAAATAAACCGGAGAATATATTTTTTTACACTTATGAATTATCCTGTATATTGATGTAACATATTTTTACTCTTCAGATTTTTATTCTTTAAAACCGGCCTCGTATTAATAATCACGTTGGGGTAAATCCTTATGGATTGATAAGATACAAGATCAAATAACCTATGTGGGACAATATCCTTCTCTGAGTTTTGCAAAACCTCATGTGCGTTGGGATATAATCTATTTTTACGCCAAGCTTTTCAGTAAAAGAATTATTAATCTAAGAAAGAAAGGGAGAGGGGAGAGAAAAAGAGAGAGAGAGAGAGAGAGAGAGAGCGTGCGTGCGCGTGTGTGTGTAAAAGAGAGTGACGATCGGTACATGGGAAAAATTGAGGGAATCTTTTGATATTAAATTCCATTGAGAAATTTTTAATTAAATTTTTTATTAATTTTCAAAGTTTAACATATATCTTCCTAGTATGAAGAAGAAGAATAAAAAAATCCTTTTTATAATTGCTTGATTTGTCGAAACGTACATAGATAGTTCAACAAGTATAACAAAGAGCGGTAAACTTTTTTAAATTTATTTTATGTTCTCTTATTTATTTATTGTGCTCCACAGCAAACGCATGATTCAAAAATCCCTTTGCAGTTTATAACCAATTTTCTAGTGCAATAAATATAGCCTTTGACAACGTCGAGTATATCAACAAAACCAGCGTGGACCAAAAATTGAATGAAAGCACATACAAATATATTTATATCTCTGTGTTAATCGATGGGTTGCGCAACAGAAAAAAGCTGTAGTACGTATATATTTCATAATTGATTTTCCTTTGATTTATTTTATGCCGATATCGCCAAATGATGGATATCTGTTTTTGCTATACCAAATTTAATGAGGGAATAAAATTATTTAAATATAATTAAAAAAAAAAAAAAAATAAATTCAGATTAATGAAATCAATGAAACGTTTATAATGCCATTCCTCATCTGCTTTGTGTTTTCTTAGTCAGCATAGTTGTAGTAAAAAAGTTGTGGTTTATTCTTCGATTTAAAATTCATTCGGAAAAGCGCAGAAACTTTTTTCTATACCTAGAAATCAACGCGCACAAACAATAAAATGGAACACTTCTTCAACGTCGTTGGAGGAAAAGTTGGAGAACTGAAGGACATGTCTAATAATAAGATCAGGAGAGAGCGAAGAAAAAAGCTTGATCAAAAAATAATCCAAACCGCAGAATTGTGTTGAAAAAAGTTTATTAAACATTTCTGCATAGTATCTATCTGTAAAGTCGATCAAATCTTATTCTATTTCGATATACATCTCGCGAGAAGAACTTTCGAATGTTTCTTGAATATTTCAGAAGAATATTGAACGTCGTGAGGTTCATTTTATTACTTATAATACAATTTGCATCTTTGCGCGAATAATTATTTTATAATGCTGCTGAGCTGCGATGTCCATCTTATTATAATTATATAATTTACGCAGTATTTTATATTTTCTTATATAATATAACGAGCGTGATAGTTTTGTAAAGAGGGAGATACATACTTATATAAATCTTTCTAAATATTTCTGATAAATAAATAACGTATATTGCAAATAAAATATCATATAAAATTGATTAAAAAATGTATCAAAACAAACACAGTTATTCGATGAATGCATCGTTTAAAAAGTCGTCTCTTATTGCTGAAATATTCGTATCATTTTCTAAACGTAACGAAACTCGACGTTTGACTAATAAAATATTGCTATACAGTGCTTCATTAATAAAATATTTCTTTAAAAAGGTACGGTATACAAAAATACAATAAAGATGAAATAAATCTTTTAGAACGGTTACGTAACACGAGTTTACACGAGAAACGCTTGCGTTTTCACGAACGTAATACACTGAAACGCCATCATATAAATATGAGAGAGTATGAGTAAATACCGCTTTGATGCTCCGTGTGGACAAGTAATGCGGTTGTATACTTTACGCTATCATTTAAGGGTTATTCTTTGACAGATCCATGAATCGTGTGCAACAGGTGTATCAAAAATATGCACGAAAGATATGCGAACTACATATCATACGGCATATTTCTATGTTGAGTAATGCATCTTATGAAAGATTCTTGAACGCCACGTGCCGGGCATTTCTCGAAGCGCGAAATTTCGCCATTTTCACAGAAAATCATGTAAAATTGAATTAAACGCGGTTTATGCTGCAATTGCAATAAATGTAAAATATCTAATAACTAGGTACGCGCAAACATGAAATTTAAAACCGTCTCTCGAAATAAGCGTAAGTAACATAAATGAGCAGGCGTTAAGCAGAAATGGTATAACTGTGTTTGTTTTCCGTATAAAACTGTGTTTACTAGATAAATATACTTTATAGCTCCGGGTTAAGAGCTCGCCTGTGAAAGTGCCGAAAGCATTTTGTCATTTTTTTAATTCAAACGTAAGATATTATCTCGTTAAAATCAGGTTAATTATTAATTATTAATCTTTAGGGAACGGTACGTTTTACGCTATCGCGAATATTTACAGCGTTATTATATTATTGTTGTATTTAAAGGATAAGATAAGAAAAAACTGCGATGCAAAAATATAACTTTTAATTTACGTCCATCACTTTGAAATATATTATTGTTATTAAGAATATATTAATCGATCATACGTAACGTTCTACTGACAAGTATTAATTTTAATAATTTTATAAGTTCATTAACGTACTTATAACACGTTTGACAAATTAATTTCTTTTATACATGTAGAATTATTATATATCTATAAGATTTTTATTCTTTATTCGATTAAAATGTCTACAAAAGCATTAATTTTTTAAAATTATTAACCGCGCGATTAATTTGAATATAAAAATAATTCTCGACGCGAATTTGGAAAGACACAACACGGATTTTTTTTCTTTCAAATATTGATATTTTATAATCTAACTGAAGTTATAAAAAAATGAGATCTGAGTTTCTGTTAGGCCAAAGATTTCGTATATAGAACATTGGGAATCACGTCACAGAACATTGGAAATCACGTCAACGTCGTTTCACTTCAGTCAATCGTAAAGGAAGTGGAGATTGTCCACGCAGGAAGATCTCGATGAGCAATGAGACGGTTCGGGATGTGCGAGTTTCTTACCACTTGTGCGAGAAGCGATCTTGTCAACGGGCGGCCAGGATATTTTCAGAAGAAAGTCTTCCTCCTCGCGAGGTTGGGGCAGAAATACATGCGGTCGCACCGTCACGTCGCATAATCTACACGACTTATACTAGACACGATCTTCCTCCTCCAGCAACCGCACTACCTCTGAAATAATATTTCCTTATCGTGAAGTGACGATAGGATAGTAAATAACAATTTGGATTTTGCGGATATTCAAATAATTCGAGATGATTATTTGTTTATTCATTTGGATTTGCGGATAATTTAAATCTTGACGTTCTTGAATTTACGCGAATCTTTGAAATCTATAATCTGAATCAGAATATAAAATTATAAAAAATACTGTACATTTTTGTAATTTTTGTAATCGGTATATGATATAAAAATATATATTTAAAATTTATGTGCCAGGTAAATTTGCAAATTTACATAGATTGTTAACATCTCTTTTAATTAAAATTCAGATGTGATCGTTGTGATCTTTTGTAATCGCATAATTATTTCGAATAATTCAAGTTTTCAATTATCCGAATATATACAGTTTTAGTGAAAACCACTTATTAAAATACATACCATTTTTCACACACACATATACCTACACACATTTACACGAGTTAATATTTTGCACAGATAAAATAAAGATTACGACGAAATGCATACTTGGTGAATTTTCGAGGATAAAAATGGGACAATGCATTTATTCATCGAGAGAAAGGAAGAGAGAAAAAGAGAACCGTGTAGTATTATCTCCACACAAAGTTCGGATAGAATATTTCGAGACAAGCAGCGCTTATAGTTTCTATGAAATTCAATCATTACTGTTCATTAAGTTATATACAATCCGCTTAAGTACTACATCAGTTATATGTATATGGTACTCGAAATTTCATTGTGGCGTTTAAATTCAAAATTACCATTAGTTCCTTTTATAACTGAAATAACAATGATTTTTTTCATTTTTCAAGTATAATTTAAAATTCTAAGCAGAAATGGCAAGTTTCAGTTCGCAATTGGGCATACTTATGTAATATAAAACCAATTTCAAAGCCAATATTATTGTTAGCTTTCCTACACAGAAACATTTTACTTTCACTTTTTCTGTAAAAATACTGAGAGAAAATTTTATTTTATTATACGTTAAAAACAAACAGATCGTAAAGCATCATAAATATTACTTAAATTTTATATGTCACATGTTGCAAAATATATCGAAATGTATTAACATTATATTTTACAACGTTATAATTCAAATCTCAAAAATTAATGATTAATTTCACATATCAGTTTAATATCGGCTGTATAGAAATATTATTTATTTAAATATTGCTTTTATTTTTCTGTATTATTTATGGAAAATCTGTTAAAACAATAAATCAAGTAGTATTAAATCCTGCATCGTGCGACTTTGTATTTTATTGTCATTTTAGTATCAGACACGCAGACTAAGAACATTTTCATTTGGGATGGATACAATAATTAAGCTTCGGACAAGTAGGAATTAGAGCAGGACTAATTGTTCATTCAAAAGTTTAGGGAAATGTATATATATATATACGGTTAATGTAAACCGGTATCGTGAAAATTACATCGCGGGAACTCTAACGTGTAGCTAGCGGATGTATGTGGCAGACCATTATCGATCACGTTGATGCTTTAGTATCAACCAGACTAAACAAGAGGTAAATATTTGTTTTATTTATATTTTTTTTATAAATATCAGGCATGAATAGAAACCGCGATTTCCAAACAAATAAGAAATTTCCTAAAATTTCACGTGGTAAAACGACAAAATCTTGAATGTGACGACATCGCATAATACTATGATAATTTGATGGAATTCTGGTCGTTACGTATACGCTGTATTGCATAATATCACGGTATCATAATAGGATCTTGGAAATTTGAATTCGTGCAATCGAATCTGAGAATATAATATAACTATAACAAAATGATCAATTTAGCAGTGCAATGATACCTGATCTAGCGGCGAGGGACGCTTTGCCCAGATACACTGTTGAGTCGTTTCCACTTAATTCGCTGTTATTGCCAGTTTGTCCGGCATTTCCGGTGGCCGCCATTGCGATGTCGCTGTGTCTGCAACCTACCCTAAAATAAAATGCACGCTCGTTTACGCGAACGTTTATTTTCAGTTTAAAAGCGTTTGCACCAGACGTTAATTCGTGTGACTTTTCCCTTAAAAATCTTGCAATTGAATCAATATATCCTCTCTTTTCCCCGAGGTACTTTTAAAAATATTATCCAAAGTTTATTAACAGAGCACCGAGACTTTAATGCACATACTATTTTATAATTTTAATATTATGTTGTATATTTAATTTAAAAATATTTTATAGAACAAACTTCGCCGACCTTTACGGTTTTTTGTCTAAAAGCGAGAACGTGTTAGCAAGTTTGGGGCTTAAGAACGGCTGTTACGTAATTGCAAGTCTTTCTATCCGATTGCGGAAGCCCGACGTATCTTCCGCGAAATTAATCCTGCACTCCGTCAGCCAAACCAACCGGTACAACTCGTAAAGAGGGCCGACTTGATGGTGAAGCTTCGCCTTACGTCGTGATAAATCCTTTTAAATCGCTATTGTAACGAAAAACGTATACGCACGGCTTCGTCTAGATTTTACCTCCAACAGCGATGGCAGTCGAAGAGCCCGAGGAATGCTTGGCGAAATTTTCTGTTCATGAAACAGTACGTGATCGGATTGCAGCAGCTCGAGACGTATGCCAACAATTGCACTAGGCTAATGCCGGTGCTACCGACGACCGAATACACCAGTTCGGGCGAGAAAAGGTACCACGTATTGATTACGTGCAACGGTGCCCAGCACACGAAGAACTCGAGGACTATTACGAAGAGCATCCTGATCACCTGCAACACCAATGGTATTCGCGTTTAATGAATAAGTGACGAGCGCGGTCACCTGTTTCAGGTGGACATGTTTCTAACTGGGTCTCATATTATATAAAGCGGTTGTTGTCTTGTTGTATATTCCGGTACCACGAGTGTCGGCTCCCTTAAGCATGGCATGATCAACGTCCCGTGTGCGCGAGATTAAATCGTCTTACGTGCAAATATATGGAAAATATTACGGTCTCTCTCTAAATGTTATGCTCTGTATTTGCAAAGTAGGAATATAGGATTCTTTGGGAGGCAGTCGCGCACCAAGTGGATAATAAAAGGTTAATACAACCACGAAGCGCTGATAAACATCTTGCAGCTTGGCGTGCACCGCCAGGCAACGCGTTTTTCCGACGCTTGTTCCAGATCTCACGATTTCGTAGAAACGAGAAATGCCGAACGCCACGGCGAGAGAACTTACAATGCGCGCTTTATATGCATGCAAAGCTCACACGTGATCTTGTATTAAATATTTGTTACGGAAATTGTGATTCGCTCTGCTGAGAGGGCAATCCAATTCGCGATCAATCAGGAATCTGTACGTACCTTCTTCTTCGCCTCGATGCTCTTCCCCATGTAATTACTACGTATCACGTGTTGTCTGGTGAGTGGACAAGGTGTATCCTGCTGATCCTCGTTAGCGATATCCTTCGTGTCTCGCGTTAAGCAGCCACTTCCGTTCGCTCGTATCTGAATCCGGGATGCCTGAGACAAATCTGTACCGTGACACTTGCCAGTAAGCACCCTGGAGACTACTGTCCGTGGTAACCGCACCTTCTTTTAAAAAAGGAGGAAGAGAAACGCGATGTCTCGGTTAATCACTATATACGCTCGGTGTGAATGTTCTCAAGACGGTAGATAGATTAATTTGCCATCCTAATTGCGTGAATTTATCCGATGTCTAGCCGCGGGCTATTTCATTGGATCATGAAATCTCAATTAGCCAGGGGAAGTTAATGATGCACTTGGTCACCTCCGTAAATTACAATTGAAACCACGGTCTTGTTGTTAATTAATAAAGTGGTAATGAAAACAATGGAATTTAGTATTAATCTCGAGAATAATTACAATATTATTAATACAAATATGTTTTAATACATTTATTGAATGTCACATTTAATTACGTATTTTAAGCTTTACAATGAATAAAATAGAATCCAATCACGCTAATCGTAATGTTGAATCTCACATGCAGTATTTAAAATATAAATATATTAAAAGAAAATAAAAATTTCACATTTTTAATTCCTTTCTATCTTATTTTTTTTTTATTTGATAAAAATTTCTGTTAAATTTCAGGTTTTTTGTATGTGTTAACAATTTTTATTAAAATATACGTTATGAAAAATAGTAAGAAGATAATTTTTATCGCTTTTTTATATTAGAATTCATTATTTAAATTCGGATCTTACAAGTCCAATGTTACGATTGCAGAATCAAGAGAAAATAATATTACAGGTCAAATAATTTAAGCAATTAATGCATTTGACTTCTGGCCTCGGTTTTCATTACATAGATCATGATAATCGGAATTTCTATCCCAAGGTGATGTTTGCTCAGTATTTTCTCACCCTAGATGGTACACCTTGAGAAGCGCCTTGAAAGTGCCTCGAGGAAGACGAGAAGTTGCGCCGCGATCTCGAAGTTGGACCGCAAGCGTCAAATACCATAGTCGTCCTTGCATCTCGATCGTTATTGTTGTTGTAACTCGAGCCTCGAATCGTTGCGTTAGATTCCATTCTCCCGACTGTAATTCATAACGTTTACAACTTTCGATCTTAATAATATAGACAAATATAAAAATAAAATGGCCAAAAAAGTTATGTCGATATATCTCATAAATTTTCCGTCCAATAGATTTTGTAACAAAATTAGTATAAATAAAATGAAATTAACATAGTAGCAGCTTTGGAAAATATTTTTCCAAGACCCTCCCGATGCCGACGCAGCAGGATTCGACGCGCGAAAATTGGTACTGTCATATCTACGTTCCGTATATCGAAGCGACACTTCACTTACGTCTTCTGGTACATGTCGATGACTGTCGGATCTCGAGCTTCAAGCCACGCCAAAGTTTTATCGCTATCAGTGAGTAAGCCAAACTCATAAGCAGCAATGGTATCAGAAGCAGTGTACCGTCTAGGAAGAGATTGTAAGCTCTTTCGGCGCCGACGCTCGGCCATTCCTCGCGACACTTATGCCTTCCTAAAATTGCCACACGATTCGAAAAAGTTCTTTGACCGTTCGGCCGTAAAACATGTGAAGTTTTGGTATAACTAACAAGAGAGGAGAGATCGTATTATCGCCACATCCTCATCTCGTCTACATTTTCTCAACGCAAAATAATTATATGGTTAAAATAAGGATCTAATTTCGTATTTCTTTGCGCAGAAAGAGCTTAGATGTAATCATTATTTAAAGTCATTAATTAAAATTAGATATTCATTTATTCGTAATTTGTAAGCTTTAACAAATAAAAAATTGCGTAATTTCTTTTTTTTTTTTACTATATAATAAATTATTTTTTACCGTGAAATTTATGTTCACTAAAACAACAATAATGCATCTTGTTTTACTCAATATAATTCTTTTATACATGTGTGTGTGTGTGTGTGTGTGTGTGTGTGTGTGTGTGTGTGTGTGTGTGTGTGTGTGTGTGTGTGTGTGTGTGTGTGTGTGTACACTTAATCGATAATACATTGACATTGCTGTGCAATTGACTTTCATTGCTTCAATATCAAGCTCAGCAAGTCACATATGGTATCGATTACATTGATATTGCTGCGCGGTTGACTTACAATATCTCAATATTAAGTTCGAGAAACGTCAAAGCAAGTGATTAGTATTGCAAAAGTTTCGTCGTATAACATAAGCATCTATATGGCTGGCTATAATTGCTGGCTATAGCCGTATTCTATTATGTATTATTTGATATTAATTAAATTAGATTAAAAGTAATAATAAGCAAGGGCGTTATCAATTATTTTAATCAATTTTTTAAATTTAGATACGCAATATTTTATAGGGAGATTGGGACGGGTGTCGTATATTGTATGTGTATGTGTGTGTGTATGTATGTTTATTATGTGTGTGTGAATAATGATTTTTTTATGTGAAAAAATGAATATAAGATTTTGAAATATTATATGTATGTACACACAGAGTGTCCCATAACTTTAAATTAATATTTCTAAGAGTGAAAGAGAATGGAATTTTGAACTAAAAGTTCCTTTTCTAATTTTGGTTCAAACCATTATTTATCGAATTATTAACGATTAAAATTGATATATTTATGTATATATCAATTAGATTGCGTCCATTTTATACAACAATTTAATATTATATTAGCAATCTGCACAATAAAAAGAAGAGAATGCTCTGCTGAATATACTAATTGAGTTATTAGCTTTTTAATATCAATCTCGTATGACAACCGGCTCCGGTCTTTCCCAATTCAATAATAAATTTCTACGTAATAAATAAATTTTGAATAGCCACTAAATAAATAGGGTCAATCAATATGTAATATACAAAACAAATTGCTAGTAGTAATTATTTTATTGTTCGTTATTTTATTTAAAATAAACGTTTTTCACTTTGACCAAACAGCCTAATTTCTTTTGGAATAGATATTCGATATTGTTGAGGATTCAATATGCCAGTAGTTGAATATTATGTATATGCATAAGCTGCCGATGAAAGAAATTCTCAGAGGAAGGCCAGAGTGGATATTGGTATAGAATTGAGATGAAAATGTCGACACGACTGTTAAAGCTTCAGTTTCAATCTAGCAAGCGATTGTAACAAATAAAATTGCTACAAATACTGTAAATGTCACAATGAAATATATATTCCGTGACATTCAAATTTTTGCGAATTAAGTACCTATTAATTAATAATTATTCACGAATTAATTAATAAGAAAAACGAATTAAGAAAACAATTTAATTAGTTTTTAATTTTGAAATGTAAGATTATTTAATTGCTCATTATATATGTCAGTTACTGTTCTTTTTTTATTTATCTAAAAATGAGGTAATTTTATAATGTGGATGTTTTCTTACCTCCGCTTAAGCTCATTAATTGAGACACGATGAGAATTGGTACGTTCCATGTGAGACTGAGAGTCCACACAACAGCAATCATTTTGTAAGCGTGAAACTGTGTTTGCCATCGTCTCGATTTTAATGGTCGGCAAATGGCAAAGTAGCGTTCGAGCGAAATGGCAACCAGCGTCCAGACACCCACCGACACTGACACGGCTGGAAAAAGCGTATCATTTTAAATCGCATTGTGTTCTATCGTGCAGACATATTACCTGTTTTTGTGAATATAGGACTGTTTTTCTTTTTAGTATTTGCCGTTTTTTGCAAAATTTGAGTCTGTCTATCTCACGCAATAAAAAAATTAATACGATTTTTGCGTGATACGAAGTATTGACAGCCGATCGATTTGTAATATATACTTTTTTTCATTCAGCGGTTCAGCTTGAAATTAAAAATACATCGATAAATTTAACTGTCTCGGAATATATAGGAAAGAAAAAGAAATATATTTTCCATTTCCTTTCGATATAGAACGACATCAAACTAATTGTAAGAACACGTCCGATTGTTAGCAAAAAAAATATCAATTGTCGATGATGGAAAGGAGTTCGACATTCAATAATAGAATCGGAGGTTTGGAGCTAACTGTCTGGACTGGTGTACGTTGCAAAAAATGAACGCACGTGACATGCACTCCTGCAGAGAACCGCATTTACTCCAGTCCTCTTTCTTCTCTCCTATCAATTGTACAAAGGAATGGAGAGGTTTCCACTTAAAAGTGTTGCCAAACAATTTTCACGACCTACAGTTTAAGTTAAAATACACAGATGGATGGAACAAGAGAGGACTTTATCAGAAATGTTCCCGATGACCTCTAATCCAATTACAAAATCCTTTTGCGGCCACGACCTACTTACAAAATATTTCATGTCAAGGTTATTAACAGGAAATTCTTATCAGCATGATGACTACAAAGATTTTATCAAATATCCTTCACCTAATTGAAAATTTCGTTATTCATTTATTGCAATTTAATCCGATTGTGCAACATCATCACGAAAGTGGATAGTACGATTGTGTGTTAGCAAAGAATAAAATTAAAAATACGTATTAAATTGAAATTTAAAGCGCTTGCATTTATCTCTGTTTCTGGCGCACTAGTTTTTCAACACATTTTTTGGCTAATTCGATTTAGCTTTTTTTTAGCAAAAATGTCGAAAAACTTATTTTTTATTACAGTTTTTATTATAGTTTTGTAATTTTTTATAAATTTATATAAATACATTTTAAAGTTAAATAAAAATTTTATTAAATCTTATTTAAAATTAACTAGAATTATTTATTTTGTTCTTTAAAGTTTAATTTATCACAATTCTTTTTTTTTTAGTGCATAATCAATTCTGTCGCTAAAAAAAATCGATTTCAATTTATTAAAGAATTTGTTGTTAAAAGATAAAATAGGATACTGTATGATCGGACTGTGTTTGATCGCAGTCTACCCACCCACGTAACTATTTTTAATTTTAAAGACGGCTTGTTCTACCCACGTTTTAATTATTTTTAATTTTACTCTCAAATTCTGAATCAGTGAATAGTCACTAATTACCCAGTGGTATATTTGGTACTGATAATCAGTGAAATTAAACTAAAAAAGGAAGAATGTTTGAGTATTATATAAAATATTGATATTTACATATTAATTTCAATCTTCCAATATTCATTAAATTTAAACATAAAACAATATTAGTTAGATCATATAATAAAGATTAACTAAGTTAGCTAGATTAAATCTCACATTTAATTTACTGATTACCAGTGACATTCTTGGCACTGATATCAGTGATTATCCACTGATTCAGATTTAGAGTAAGAACGCGCATTGCAATATATGTATCTATTTTTGAGAAGATACACACACACACACACACACACACACACACACACACACAATTACTTCACTTGAAACAGATTTTTTATTCACTCGGTACCTCTAACGTCATTAAAATATGCCTACGTCTTCATTTAATTGGTAATTATTCATTCAATTATTCGAACAATTATAGTCCTTATTGAAACATTTTCTCGTATTTCTAGTACCGTACAGTAATTTCTGTTACTACGTCTTTAATTACGACATTTTTAATTATGCAATTTTATGAATAATTATTTCTTACTTTTTATACTGTTAAATTAAGAAAAAAATTTTATAGTGACTCATTAAAGATAGACAAACAAAGTAACTATATTGTGAGTTAATTTACTTTAACTATAGCAAATAAATTAATTATACACTTTAAAAGAACAGAGTATGTAAGAAATTTATCCGAAAGATAATTTGCATAGAGCAGCAACAGTCGAAACAAAATTAACATACTCGTTGTACTATGTCCTGTTGATTGTTCTTTCAAGAAGAAACCGTCTTTTATGAATTATTTACTTTATAAATGAAAATAGAATAGTATTTTTGGTATTTTTGAAGTACCAAATATTTAAGAACAAAATGATTGTTCTTTAATTGTTGGTATTAACTGTTTTTTAAACATTCTATACGTCACTTATTTTACTAATTAAGTTAAAATTTTATTATACTTTTAGATGTTATAATTAATAATTAAAACTTTCGTGCTGCTTTTAAACTAATTATCTTGCACAAATTCACCTAGTCGCTAGTTTTGATACATCGCAGGAAGTTGAAATTCTTCGTCACTTTCGTTTTTATTGATATAAACTGCGAGAAAATACACGCCACGTAAGATCAGCGGACATACTAGGTAACTAAATCGAGAAAGACGTAAACCTTTTGAACATCGAGTAGAACGTTGTTTTAGAGTACTAATGTGTTCCATAACCTTCCGCTGTTCTTCATGAATGTATTTCTTCGTACGCCTTCATATAGTAAGATGAAAGTGCATCTATTCATCCTGATACGCTTGTGACCTTTGCCACTGGGGATTTCATTCAGGCCGCACCTCCGTTTCCAAAAGCCGGAAGAAAAATGTATTGCGGCAAAGTTATCTTAAATTATATTTTTTTTTTTTCGTTGGAGAACACCATCAAGAACATCTGCTGTCACTTTCATTGCGACAGCAGGGTATAGTGATAAAAGAAATTACGGTATTCGTCACTTTAACGTAACATCGCAATAAGTATTGTAATAACTTATATCTGAAATATGTATCGTTTCAGTCAAGCCGATCACGTTCTTATAAAAATTTGCATAAAGACCTTTGGATTTCATGTTACCAACGCATATTAATCGACGTTATTAATGTACGAATTAATACGACTGCGGCACGGAGCTTGCTCATTATGTGAAAATAGTACACGTACAATGTAAAAATTCTTCACGAATGGTTTCGTTACATTACGCTTCTATACATTATACTGCTTTATTTGTAAAAGGTCACCGTCTCTTTGTTTTATGTGTGAGTGAAAAGCGGAACGTTGCGAATTGGGTCGTTCCTAGACAGGATTGGCCATGTATAATCCGTTACAAT
>NW_017304543.1:4473340-4480458 GCF_001594115.1 Trachymyrmex septentrionalis
TATAATATTATATATGGACTCATAAATGAGAATAGTTTATTATTGTAATCAATGTGTAAATGTTTACATATTTTAATAACCGATATACGTATCTTTCCGTTATGTTATCATATCATTTTCAGATATATGATACTCCAAAGAGTAATCCATATGAAAAATAAATAATCAATAATTAATTAGTACTTTAGTGTTTATATTTTATATAAAAGAGAATGCTGCGTTAGGATTTGTGCAAATACATTAACTATATGAGATAGAAAACGTATTACAAATGAAAACAAGAAATTTTTTGGAAGAAAAGAAAAATATTTTCAAATTTATTATTTTATGTTTTTGATATAGACTATTATTAATAATTAATTACCATCTCACAAGATAAATTATGTTATCATGTAGTATATACACACTCGGAGAAATTATTACAGATAAGTATTTACTACTCACACACACACACACACACACACATATGTGAACTATGTTTCAACTTAGAGCATTAGATCATTGCAGTCACTTGTATATGCATTGCGCAATGATAATTTGCTGCTCGCTTAACAAATATATCACGTCTAACAACAACAAGCTTTTTAAGTGTCACGTTGGTAGCAGATTGATCATCAAAGATCTATAGAACACGCGTATTTACATAAAATATTAAATAGGTTTAAATTATCATATACATATATATATATATATGTGTGTGTGTGTGTGTGTATATTTAAAAAGTTATGTGCATTTAAGACTAAATTATATTCGCATAAATAATTTATATAATATTTATTATTTAATATACTTAATAATAATCTATTTAAGATATATTTAAGATATAAAGAATAACTTATATTTGCGTAATTAATTGAATCTTAATAAATTAATGAGTGCATTGTAACTCAATTATTAAAGTATATGAAATTTTACTAGAATTCCATGCATCATGGCATTACTCGGAAATGTTATTACGCATCGCAAAGTAACAAAGACTCGGTGGACGAGAATATTTCTCTAATGGTGTTACATTTTACCTAGCATTACCAGCTCTTTCCTTTCGATATACATTCTTAAAATTGCATATAGTAGAAGCGATTTCCGTAAAAGCTCGGATACGAACTAGGTGTACTTTGACAACTGACTTATCAAAGTACCATATATCTGTATACATTGTCATACTTTCAAGCGGAAATTCAATGTCAATGAAGATTTATGTCTCTGCGAACATTGAGAAATGACGAATTTAGATCACGATAGATATTTGAAACGAAAAAGACACATCAATGTCATAATATATGCTTATAATCTCTTAATCAATATATAATACAATTTTTGTTTATTAGAAATTATTAAAAAATTATATTATGCGTAGTATACAACTTAATATCAGAAGAAGAATTTTTTGCGAAATACAGGGTTTTTTGAAAATTAAAATTGATAATTTGTCTAGAAAAAGTTAATTGGTATAAAGAAAAATTAAATTGACGAATTTTATTTTGCAAGTAAATGACAAAATGGTGCTTTCTATTGCGATCATCTGAGCAATTGCGCTTCTTAATTGAATATTGAAAAGCTTCGTTGAAATAGAACAGAAGTTATGCGCGGCGTAAAGTGTACAGTCTTAACTTGTACTCGATACTATTAATATTCTTTCTCTTTGGTAAAAATAGACGAAAAGAAAAAGCATAAATAAATTACGAAAGTGAATCTTTCTCGCGCAGTCTTCCGCAGATTAAACCAAACCAAAGAAAACGAGCTATTCACGGAAGACTAATTAGAAATTAAATTGGGGAACATAGAACTTTATTTGTTATGTAGCAGGTGTGTTCAATTTCATGATAACGGCGCGGACTATTGTTCACATAATCAATACAGTCATTGCTAGATTGAGATCATCTTGAACAACGAAAAAGTTCATTTTGCGTATTAATTTACACAAACGAAGAAATTAAATTTTTACCTTTCTAATGCATTTGCTTTTTTTGTTATTTTTATTATCTATGATTGTCATTTACAAACTCGCATATGTGTATACAATATATTGTGTATACACCCATATATGTATACACAATATATATTATATATATATACTATACATATATTTTATAAAATATATGAATTCTATTTATATTTCTTTATAAAAGTACTTTTGTAATTATAAATTAAGCAGAACAGCTATTGTAACAAAAGTACAACTGTATTTTTTAAATAAAAACTAAAATGGCTGTTAAATTACTGGCGTGCTAGATTTCGCGTAATATGCATCTCTTTTAACATATGAAAATGTTTGTAATTACGCAACTATTGTAGCACTTATACTAATATTTGTGCATAATAAAATTGTGAATTTGTATATTAAATTTGTATATTAACTAAACTTCACTTTAAAACGCAATTGATAATTCTAGAAGTGTTTAGATGTGCAAAGATTAATAATTATTTATTTTCGTTGATAAACCAAGCATATATTTATGCTTGGACTATCAATGAAAATGAAATTTACCTATATATATAATTTTTTTATTCTTTTGATGACGGTATATTCACATTTTTTGAAAATATTAAACTTGTTAATTTATTCTCGTCCGCAGGAGTTGTTCCGACCGCTAAATTTTGAAATAAGCAACCAAAAAGTATGGATCTAATATTGGATGCTTTATATGTCCAAAACACACACTTATTAAAATCGATGAGAGATAGTTTCCATGAGTCCTTTATAGATACTAAAAAATATGTCAAGGCAGCTTTAACTTTAGCTCCATATAAACTTTGAATAAATAATTATCCGCTTACTAAGTAAATTAGCAGATTACCAATTTAGTGTCTTCAGCATCATTTAGTAGCAAAATAACGATTTAATACATTTCTTAGAGCAGAAATCTTTTGCTATTACTTGTTAACATAATTTAAAATAACTATTTTTATTTATTTGATAATTCTCTACTTAATAAATTTTCTACAGCTTGTCTTGTAGAATATGGTATCTGAGAAAATAAGCGATAAACAATATTTTTATGATTTTCACGATGCCGTATACGCGTGCAGGGATTCGCGAAAATTCTTTTATCCCTACAACGACGAGATGCGATAAGGCAAAAATTGGAGACATTCATTTCCAATAATATCCAATTTTTATATTATCCTGAAAACAATGAACCGATACTTACCTTGAAAATATGATATTAGTTTGCACATTGTGAGACCAAAAACGAAATTCTTGAGAATTTGCCCCAGGAGAGTGAAGGGCATGCAGAATACACCGAGCAAAAGATCCGATACAGCCTGAAACAGAGATCGGTAATAATTTGATTAATTGCTATTTCCAGTTCGCAAAAAGTAAGAAGTATCAGTGATCCGAACTGTTAAACGTACAACATACAAACAATTGTACTTGCAAGATAATCAAAACGTAATCAATAATTTATACCAAAATTTATTTCTCCGGATTTTTCATTTTGAGGAAGTGCAAAAATCATTATACGAGACGTTCAAACATCTTAGGTCAAAGTATGATGGAAATAAATAACCTTATCGTTTCTTCATTCGTGTACTTTCTCGACTAGTGAGGCTAAATAAAGGTAGTTCCGAGTCCAGGTCGATCGATCATCAGTAAACAACAAGAAAGTGGCTTTCAACGACACGATAAATTGGATGCTGAAAATTTTCAATTTTACTCGTAGCCGGAAAATTCAAGATTTGTTTGCATATTTTTAAATAATTGTTATACATTACATACATATAAATATTTTTTGTTTATACGTACATGAAAATTAATGTACTGCGTGACACAATAAATAGTTTTCGTCTTCCAAAGAAAGCATTTTTTCATAACAAAACAAACTTTTAATTAAATTATGATTACATGATCTTGAAAAGCGCAGGAGAAAGAGAAATCTTATTTTTCTTTTATTCAACGTTTACTGGTCTAATTTTAACAATGAAAGTTTTTACTTTAGACACGTGACATAACTTGTAAAAAAAATTTAAATAAATAACTAGAACTACAAAGATCTTTGAAAGTAGACAGAGAGGATAAAAATAGGAAAATAAAAACTGTTGCTAATATGCAAAAAACAAGTACTATAAGAATTGTACTGGATCAATATTGTTATTACGCAACCACTTTATACTAAATATTATTAGGTAACTGAGCTTTTATTCTATACGGTACTGTTTGATGTTATGTTCGAGCTAGATAACATGTCAAATTAATGCATAAAAAATAAAAATTGATATTTTTATAAAGATATATACATCAAAGTATACAATACTATATAGCAGAAAGGAATAGCATATCTGAAATAATTATTTTAGCATTACTAGCGATTGAAAATTTGCACATTTTTATCTAATATTTTTTTATGGACACAGAAAATATTATTCCATAAAACATGGATAAAATAATTTAGTGAATTTAAACATTTTAATAAAACATATAAGATGTTTCTTGTACTGTATTAATGGATTAAAAAACAAGAAGGATAAAATAATATCAATATAAACGAAACACCACTACGCGATTTATACTTAATGGCTTCACCAAACTTTTATTTTTCGCGTTTTGCGGTCCAGTTATTCTGCCAGGCAGAAAGTTGGAAAGTCACAAGTTTAATAACTGTTTTCAAGTAGTCGGACGTAACACGTTTAAACGAAACAGTTACAAATTTTTTATTAGAAGAATATTTAAACTTCTCAATCGTTTGTAAATTCTGATCTTTGCAAAATGCTATATATAATTCAATACATATCATACATATATTTTAAATTCAGTAGTTTATATTGAAGAGCAAACTTAATGAAAAAGTTAACTAAAAATTAAAATTAACTAAAATTAACTAAAACTAAACTTTTAGAAATATTTAGTTAGTTAAAATTAACTAAATATTTATAAAAATATAATTTTACTCTATATTACTTGCTTTTACTTATCTACAACTTTTGAAAAACATTTTTAGAGAAAATTTAATATTAATCGGAATAAAATATGATAGCTAAAAAATTTATGAGGATAAAGCGATAGCAGAGATATAGGAGAGAAATTAGGATGTTTTTATTCGATACTGATTTAACGATTTCGGTTGAGCAAAAAAAATTGTAAATATTTTGAAACGCAGAGACGTGTTATTTCAGCGTGATAAATATTACAGCTTGTATTAATGTTTATACGTGTTTACGCTGTGTATCTCCGTCTATGCAGGAAACATCTATGAGAAATAGGCTAAAAAATGGTACGATAAGTGCAGATATCATAATTTTGAATGCGTTTTGCGAAATATGAGTTGTTTCATATTACAGTTAGCATGTTCAAACGTCCAAGGGAAACTTGTTGTAAAATTATGATTTTTCAACAAGCTTCAATAACACAGTTATATTATAATTCTATGTAAACACGTAGTTGCATTTCTTAAAATGACATTGAGAGAAATATTACAAAATTGTATGAAAATTTTTATGAACGTTGTGACTACCTTCAGTATATAAACTCATAATATATTAAAAGAAATTTGTTCTTCTTCCATTGTGTACATATTTGAAAATGTTGTACAGCGAATGGTGAAAGTATATTATCTTCATTTTTCAACTTTATTAAAAAGAACGTTTTATCTCACAAAAAAGGTGTAAACAGTAGATCTAATCAGTTTCAAAATATAAATAATTGCAAATCAGAATAAAAGATTCTTATTGGTTAGGATAGTTCTTTTATTCTAACGTTGTCATGTAAGTGGCAGACTTTTCCAATGCGTTACAATCTTTTGGTTTGTCATACAATTAAGAATTTTATCTTAAGATATTCAAGTTTTGTCACTTTATTTGATTGTCATGCGAAATGTAGATATAACATTCAACATCTTGATTTTCTTTCGTAAATTCGTTCTTTTTCGTTTCGTTTTTTTTTTTGTATATTTATATACTGGTGTATTTATGTTTTATAAATAGATGAAATTTAGCCTCGTCACTAAAATTAAGTTTATTTTCACAGCATATATTATATTTATTTAGCATTTTTAGTTTAAAAATCGTATTATATATTATAACCGTTGCGTACAAATAATTCATGAAATATTTTAATGAGTACCATAACTATATACATATGTGTATATAATATATTGTACATACTTGTATATATATAAACAATTTAACATTTACCGATTATGTTTACAATTTGATTTTTGGAATAGTTAACATGAATATGGAATAATAAACTTACTTGTATAAATAAATGAAAATATGAAAATATAATATAATGTTATTCAAATATTGAATATCAATTTAAATATATATAAAATTCTTCAATGATAATATTAAAGCTTTCGAATTATAAGTTATATACGCATACAGATTTTAATAATATTAATGCATACGCGCATATATTGATATATTTTATATTATAGAATTAATTTTTAACTATTGTTTATATAACTCCCACGATTATTTTTTAATTTAACGTGATATAGAAGCGTTTGAAAAATCTACATTCATAAGTGAAATCTAATTTCCTATTGTAATTGGCAAACATATAGTTTTATTTCAAGTGGGCAAAAATTTTTGTTAAAAATTACGATACGTTGAGTAGACTATAGTAGTGAAATGGACTATCTGAAATTGAATCTATCTGACAGTGTTAATTGATTTTTGTTCAGCGCAAGGAGAATTCATTTATCTGTTCTATTTACTTTCTCGTGAGTTCATCACAAAATAAATGATTCTAATTGGGATTATTTGACCAAAAAAGAAATAAAGCTTTATTCTCTCTCTGCCTCAGGATTTCTGATCAGATCAGGCGTAGTTGTTAAACAAAAGAAATGTGAAAGCATTGAGTTTGCACACAGAAAATCCAGCATTGAAATCGGAGTGCATACTTGTGTTTTTCATCCGAAAAAAAATATTTATTATATAGATTTTTTACGAGCACGAATTTCATTGAAAAAAATTCTTATTTAGCAGGTGTCTATTTTGTAAAAGTAAAAAATAAAAAATTCGATTTTTTAATTTCTTGTATTTATGAATTTATTATATAATATTAATGGGAAAAAATAAGAATAAGGTGCATATTCTATAATTGTTTTAAATAACAGTAGATATAAAATACGTATTAATTTGATGATAATAAATAAATAAATAAATAAATAATA
>NW_017304543.1:4480558-4484905 GCF_001594115.1 Trachymyrmex septentrionalis
TTTTTTTTTAATTATATGAAGTAACGGAACTGATTTAATTGCAAGTAAGATATTGGTTAAATATTTTTATTTTTAAAGATGTGTACTTTATTGGCTCACCCCTGTTAAATTGTATTGACAAAGAATCTTTCAAATTTCTTTATGTCAGAAAAGCTTATGAACACTTTGTCTACAAATCTATATCAAATAGCTTACTAAGCGAACAAATATTCCGTTCTACATAGAGAAGCTATATTTTAGTTGGTAATACCAGAGCAGAAATACGTACCTAAAAGTTAACGGGATTAGAAAGTATATTATGGAAGATGTGGGATTATCGGCAAAATTTGTGTTTTAACTATGAAGAATATTCTATTAAATTTGCGTTTATCTCATATGCGAAATTTTGTTTTTTTCTTAAAGTGAAATTTTTCTTAAAAATGCAATCACAAGCTCCTTTCAAGATAAAGTTTTATATATCCAATTAATGTTTTCAGTAGAATATCCAGCAGAATTGATGCATAGAAAACTCGTGGTCTTCTAGTAACACTTCTATTGTTTATATAACTCCTACGATTATTTTTAAATTTAATTTAATTTAATTTTAATTACTTTCTCCGTTTTCGTTACGATGAACACGATCGTGGAAATGTCATACACTTGTCATCTTTGGCAGTTAATTGTTAACTGACTCCTACACGCGAAATGGTTTTCAGCCCTTTCAATTGCCGACCCTCTGTCAGAGACAGATTCGAACCTTTACTTCACCAACGATGATGAAATCAATGAAGCGAGATAGATTAAATTGAATGATGTACTAGAAATCTTGATTTAAGTTTGACAGCAATTTTATAGATAAATGTCAATGCATTTTATTAATTTTTATTTATCGTAATGTTTTTAAATTTCTAAACAAATTTTATCTAAAAACTTAACGCACAATACAATTTAGAATAATAATTAAATATTAAAATAGATGATGCAATGTAATCTATTGAAAGTAAATAGAAATAATAAAAAATATTTCAAATAATCGATATCTCTAAAGGTGATGAATGAGCGTGACAAGAGAAATGCGTGTTATATAATATGTGGGTGTAGTCACTTTATTTCCTTAAATTGTTATGGCTATAAAAATCATGTTATAAAAATAATTGTTATATGTCGATTTAGTGTTCTTAGATTTATTGAACAAATAGAAAGTCGAAAGGGAGACCAAATGAATGAATTGAATCCGAACGTGATATTGATTATTTCTGATTGATTGGAAACACTAGCGTAACATTTAAGCAGTCTCAACTTTGACATTTTATCATGCGAATAATATATTGAAAAACATGTACCGCTCTGAATTTGCACGAAATTTTTATACATTAGATCAATAAAGAAATAATTTTCGTTTGTACGAAAAGACATGTAGGTGCAGTGTTCGCGCGAATTCATTTATAGATATATTATTATTAAATTCTTAAATTTTTTAATTCTAACTTAAGATGCAGTTTAATTTTTATTATTTCCTCTTTTATTATTTCAGAATCTGCAAATTTTCATGCAAGATCGTGACGTTGATTATAATGAATTTCATCCCACGTGTCTAAGCATTATCATTTTTTTCTTTCGTGATGTCAAAAACACATTTACGTAACACACACATAAATAAAGCTGATACTATATGAGATGTAGTCACTACAAATTATTTATGATGACTTGGCATATATTCTCTTGGAATTCGAGGAATCTGTGCTCGGCGTGTGATACATGTGATGGAAGACAAAAGGCCATTATGACAACGAATTTGAAGCGGGTCATTTGCGATGTCTGGTCCATATGAATACGCGAACTCTTTGGTATTTAAATCACGGATTATAGTATTCTAAAATTTTCCTCAAATAACTTTTTTCAACACTAGTCAAAATACCAGCAGGAAATAAACGACGGAAATAATGCAACGGTCGTAAAAAATACTTGCGATTATTAAATTTACATTCTGTGATATTTATGAATGAATTTCCGGTTTTCGTTTTACAATATTAAATATACAACCAATATTGAGAAGCGCGTATACAATTTTGTTCGTATTGTAAACTACATAGAATATTTTGTGTAATAGACAACAATATATTGCTGATTTGCATACACAACAAATCACATATCACAAAATAAATATATAAAAATATGTAGATATTTTCTATTTCGAGGATATTAAATTTATTTGATCGATGTTATTTATTTGCAAGAATATTACACACGATGAGTTGGAATATTACAATCGATACGATAATCTGTAAGGGTTCACGTGAACACAGCGAATTCATATAGCATATTATATTTATTGACTATATTTCCGGAAAAGCTTTCCGGCGCCAAGCTGAAGTCTCTGCTAAGGCGCTTATCAGATGAGTTCTTGTTGAAGGAAAATTGCAGAAATACAAAACGCAAAATAAAATATTTGGAAAATATATGCCTTTGATGAGAGGGCTCACAAAAGGATTTTGCTAGGAAATACTGTATTAAGACGATCGAGAATCGACAATCAGTATGAAAGATTAATACATTTTATCTCGGTAGACTCTGAGTGGTACTAACGGGACACTTTGTAGCCAAGTGAAAATATTTATCTTTTTCTTATACTTTAGAGTGGAAGTATTATGCTGGAAGAATTCGCATGTTTCATATTAAAAAATCAAAATTAAAAAAATTGCAGCCGAAACTTTGTTTAAAAATAATTGTAAAGTATAGATCTTTGCTAGAACTCTAAAAACGAAATTGCGATAAATTGTATCAGCTCGACACTTTTTCTCCAAATGTCGTACTTTGTTTTATATTTTAAAATATATTAACTAGTAATTATTCGAATTTTGTTTTCAAATTACATATATATTTTTTTAAATCATATTATTGTTAATATTGTAAATTAATTTCACTACTATCATATTTTTATTCTATAGTGTATTATTTAATATTTAACATATAAAATTATGTCAAAAATTCTTTTTTTATTAATTTTCTATAACCACAATTTATCGCAATTTCGTTTTTAGAGTTCTAGCAAAGATCTATACTTTACAATTATTTTTAAACAAAGTTTCGGCTGCAATTTTTTTAATTTTGATTTTTTAATATGAAACATGCGAATTCTTCCAGCATAATACTTCCACTCTAAAGTATAAGAAAAAGATAAATATTTTCACTTGGCTACAAAGTGTCCCGTTAGTACCACTCAGATTCTACCGAGATAAAATGTATTAATCTTTCATACTGATTGTCGATTCTCGATCGTCTTAATACAGTATTTCCTAGCAAAATCCTTTTGTGAGCCCTCTCATCAAAGGCATATATTTTCCAAATATTTTATTTTGCGTTTTGTATTTCTGCAATTTTCCTTCAACAAGAACTCATCTGATAAGCGCCTTAGCAGAGACTTCAGCTTGGCGCCGGAAAGCTTTTCCGGAAATATAGTCAATAAATATAATATGCTATATGAATTCGCTGTGTTCACGTGAACCCTTACAGATTATCGTATCGATTGTAATATTCCAACTCATCGTGTGTAATATTCTTGCAAATAAATAACATCGATCAAATAAATTTAATATCCTCGAAATAGAAAATATCTATTTTTATATATTTATTTTGTGATATGTGATTTGTTGTGTATGCAAATCAGCAATATATTGTTGTCTATTACACAAAATATTCTATGTAGTTTACAATACGAACAAAATTGTATACGCGCTTCTCAATATTGGTTGTATATTTAATATTGTAAAACGAAAACCGGAAATTCATTCATAAATATCACAGAATGTAAATTTAATAATCGCAAGTATTTTTTACGACCGTTGCATTATTTCCGTCGTTTATTTCCTGCTGGTATTTTGACTAGTGTTGAAAAAAGTTATTTGAGGAAAATTTTAGAATACTATAATCCGTGATTTAAATACCAAAGAGTTCGCGTATTCATATGGACCAGACATCGCAAATGACCCGCTTCAAATTCGTTGTCATAATGGCCTTTTGTCTTCCATCACATGTATCACACGCCGAGCACAGATTCCTCGAATTCCAAGAGAATATATGCCAAGTCATCATAAATAATTTGTAGTGACTACATCTCATATAGTATCAGCTTTATTTATGTGTGTGTTACGTAAATGTGTTTTTGACATCACGAAAGAAAAAAATGATAATGCTTAGACACGTGGGATGAAATTCATTATAATCAACGTCACGATCTTGCATGAAAATTTGCAGATTCTGAAATAATAAAAGAGGAAATAATAAAAATTAAACTGCATCTTAAGTTAGAATTAAAAAATTTAAGAATTTAATAATAATATATCTATAAATGAATTCGCGCGAACACTG
>NW_017304543.1:4485005-4487698 GCF_001594115.1 Trachymyrmex septentrionalis
TTACAACGTTTACAATTAAATATTTGAAGTTATTGCTTTTATTCATGAATATATTTTGTAACAATGATAACATGTATACCGGGTGTCTATACTCTAGCAGCAATTCATAGGAAGGTATATGAGATTAAACTGAATAAAAAAATTCTCTATCATTTTGTAATTTTCGTAATAGTTAACAAGATATTAATTATTGCCAAATATTGATCTTCAATAATTTTTTACTTAAATATTATCAACTTTACAGAAACAGTTTTTCTGCAGTGTTGATAGTATTTGAGTAAAAAGAGACAAAAATCATTAATTTTTTTCTTATAAAATTCTAAAAAATTTTTTTAGAATTTTTTATCAACTTTTTAGTACTGTATTTTTTTATTTTTCAATATGAGAAAATACGATATTAAAAAATTCTAAAAAAATAGTTAGAACTTTTATGAAAAGAAAATTAACAATTTTTGCCTCTTCTAAAGTTGATAGTATTTAAATAAAAAATTATTGGAAATATTCAGCAATTTTTAGTAATTGACATCTCGTTAACTATTGTAAAAATTGCAAAATGAGTACAGAACTTTTTGACTTAGTTTAGTCCCATCTACCTTCCTGTGAATTATTATTAGAATCTCAACGGATACCCAGAATATCGTATATACTTTTGCAAATAGTTCCTTATTTAAACAATATATTTTTATGTATCTGAATGAACTGAATCTAAAAAAGAGTTAAAAAATCTACACTTTGAGACGCATGTTGCTGGATACTTTGATGTGGAGATGAGCAGCAAAAAAAAACTCAACTCTATTTATCAGTTTCAATATTTTTGCCGTTGCATTCTAAATATTTATAAATATATTTGCATTATGTTTGTGCGTTGTACACGCTTTCTCCTTTGTACTTTCGCAATTTATGAGTGCAATTAGAATTTATTTTTTGTTTAATATAAGTATTCAAAAACTCACATATTTTTTCGTAAACAATTTCGATATATAGTGTATGTAAAAAAAAACCCCTAAAACAGTTTGATTACACTTTCATATCTTGCGCACGAGTGAACAAATAAAACAATATATATCAAATGTCTATGGATCAGATAAAAATAAAATATATTAAAGTTAAAGATTATATAATTTTAATAGATTTTCATTTACTAAAATATTAACAATATATTCTACTGCTTTGTAAATCATTCATATTTTTTATTTTTATTGTTTATACATAGCATATCTTATTGTTGTCATTTCTATGAAAAGAGTAGCAATATTTAAAAATTACACTCTTAAAGATAAATATATTGAATTATTAAAAGTATATCTTTTAGACATTAAATAAAGTATACAGTAATAATGAACGATTGACGTTGATAAATTTCGTTTTTGCGTAAGCTAAAGCTTTTCTTATGCAGTGATTTTACATAATAAAATAAAATTGATAAACTAAATGTCGTATGACGTCCGCAAATATTCTTTATAAAAAAAATCACTGATCAATTGTTTGTCCTCATTGAATACGTAGCGAGAAAAGGTCTTAGGTTTCCGATATTTGCGAACGTGACCAACATTTTTCTTCGTTCTGGAAGAATGATGACAATGCTTGCGTGACGAATCACTAGCAGCCGGTGTAGCCGAAAAAATGGTGCTGTTGGCAGTTTTTCCCTACACCACTCGCGCGAAATATGCAAAAACGGTCTGGCAAACAGATGCGCGCAGGACATTGCAGACCCTTGAATCTCCTAGTCTCGTTGCCTCTCTTATCATCCTCTGTTTTTATTTATTAACTCTCGCACAAGCCAACGGATATTTTTGCTCGCACAGAAACCTGTATGAGACATTGTAAAAGTTGCAAGAAATATTTTATTGAGCATACACGCAATATTATATTTTACCTTGTATCTGATTTGAAAAAGCGTTTAAATCTATAGATAGAACGCGCGTTTGCACATTATTTTTAAATAATGCATTAACCACCTGGGAATAAAAAATTGAGGGATGAAAAATTACTGTGTCAAAAATAATTGATACAATGTAATCAAGAAAGTAATATTATATAAATGTCTTTCTAACATATAGCTCTCTTTTCTTATGTTTGACTCATATATTACATATGTTCAAATCATAAAAAGACTTTACATCAAATATAATTGATAGATCATGATTTGAGACATGAAACTTTACTAAAGATAATTATACATTTAAACAGAATAACGGCTCTATGGATATTCGAGATTAAATTTCATATTTATTATAACTATGCTAGTTAAAAGTTTACTAATGTTATCTATTTATTATGAGTTATAAACACGTATGCACGAGTAAAAATTTCCTGCTGATTTTAATAATAATTTTCGAACAAATATGAAAGATAATGTCAGAATGTATTCATCTCGGGTATATTCAATTAAGATCAATTACAGAGCAATCTAATGTTATCGCACGTTGTCAGTAATGTCACCGGCATAATCAGCTTTGGATGAATCTGTTACCGCATGTTGCCGCCAAATATCATTGTGTGCAAAATATGAAAGCTAATTTGCGAGATCTTCGATGAACAATTTCCGCAGTGTCTGCATCGATAGCGGAATGTACTATTATTTGAATTTTAAGTAATAGTTATGAGTAATAGTTATGAATTTTAAGTACATAGTTATGAACAAAAAGTGTATTTAAATTGTTTCTTAAAATACATAATTATATTTAAGATGC
>NW_017304543.1:4487798-4494890 GCF_001594115.1 Trachymyrmex septentrionalis
GATACATAGTTATGAACAAAAAGTGTATTTAAATTGTTTCTTAAAATACATAATTATATTTATAAGATGCATTTTACAGTATTTGCATCTAAAAAACTTTATTAGTTTAAAAAGTATTATATCACATACTTTTTATTAGAAACAAATTGTGAAACACACACTTCTTAATTGTATATTAAATAACTTTAAAAATTTCAAAATTAGTCTAACGATATTAGATATTTTATATGAAGAAGTAGAATAATTTATTTTGTAAATTTATAACTTTCCACATTTTGCTTAAATTTATTATAACTCTTTTTAATGTATTTCCTCCACCCACGAACAGCCAGAGTCAAATAATGTGTTGACTATCATTTATGAAGGAGCTATAACAGCCATTCTTCATCTAATAGAAACCAAGTAGAATTTAGTAGAATATAGAAACTTACCAAATTCAACAGATAAACATTGGTCACCGTGCGCATCCGTTTGTTTCTCGCCAGGGTAATAAGCACTAAAGAATTCCCGACGATGGAAAGGAAGAAAATTGTACCATATAGTGGTATAATAAGATTCTCCAAGAGACTGTCTTGACCTGATGACTGCGGGATGATTGGCGAGGTGACGTTGACAATTCTGGAAGTGACGGTAGAGAACAGGGGGAAATTGGTAACGATCGATGGATCATCATCGGCCCCTAAAGCATTGAAATATTCTGTGGAAACGGGGTTATCGGATAAGTTGCGCCTCTGAAGCGACATTTTCTTGTCATTTGTGCTTTTCGATCTTTCGTTCCTTCCCTCATGCACCCATGCCAGCGAAATATATTTCGATAGACCGAATGTTACATTGCTCTGAGAGATGTCACTTTATCAAACTGTTATCACACACTGTATTTGTGAATGTTTTGCTCACTGTTTGCTAGTTCTCTAATATTTAGAACTACAGTCCAAAACAATGATACGATAAAATCAATATTTTTTGCACATTTGAAGCAGAGTTTCACGTTTTGCGATTATTTCACAATACTGTTCACAGTTTCATGAAAGATTTTTTTTTATACATTTTTCAACGATAATTATTGTAACATTCTTTTGAGCAATACATATTGAAATCTTGCAATTTAATATAAATCAAAAATATAATAGTGATTCTCATTGTTCGCATTTGCAATAATTGCAATTTTATTTGGTCTCCCGAACTTGCGATTATCTCTCGATGAACGTCTGTAAACAGAATAAAACATATAAATTATTAAGCGTCAGGTAATAATTTTGTGAGTAATATGATTAGATATGTGTGTGTTTTAATTATCTCATTACATTTATACTTGTAGAGTATTGGTTTTTTAACTGTGTAAGGAAATTCTATACCTACTTCGTGGAAAGGTGTGGCATTGCGAGTCAGAATTGGGCGCAGATGAAGGTGCACATACCAATTTATGAAATGCAGGATGGCACACGAAATGTCATATCATTTATATATGCTTTATATATAATACATTTAGTTTTAACAAAATTACTACAGAATTAATTAAATCGAAGTCCGGAAACTCTTTAATGAATAACATTTAATATGACTACCATTTTGTTTAGCAATCTCTTAGAAATGCGTTCTTGTAACTGATTACTTTCGACATAAATCTTTTAAATAACGCACAGCACAATTGAATGATATAGGTTGGGACGTCTCTAAATCTCCATTATATTCTTTGTTTCTGCGAAAAACAATACAATTTTCACTTTATGTTCAGTATTTCAAGTAAACTATTTATTGTCCATCATTTCACAAATGGGTGTGTGCCTTTACTTCCGCCCAATTCCGACTAGTAATGCCACACCTAACAGAATTTCCATAAGGTACAAACTGTGTGTTCATACAATTTAAAAAAATCGATATTCCAAAGCATAAGTACTAAGAAATCATTTATTATTTTCTTTTAGTCATCTGTTATCGACATGTATCTAATCAACTACTCAATATATTGATAACTCTCTCTCTTTCTTTCTCTTTTCAACATTATTTTTTTAAATAGATCACGTAATTGTATAATTTCATATTATAGAAAGGCAGACGAATATTATTGCATTCTGCACTTCTTCGTTTGTATTAGTCTTAATAATTCTTATTAATAATAAATTTATGTGATATACTCGTCAGTAAAATGTATACAACCATATATAAAGTTTATTTAATTTGTATTAATTCCTTTAAATTTATCATTTGCATTTCTTTAGTGTTGTTGAAAAATTACCATAGTTAAGTTCAACCTTTTTTAACTTTGCATATAAAATACGAAATATGTTATAAACAGTATAAATATAACAGCTATATCTATATATTTAATACAATTACGAATTTTTATTTATTTAGCAACTTGAGCTGCATTTTTTCAATAAAAAAGTTTTACGTTATCTAATCTTTCAGCTCTTTATACCGTTGTTTTCTCGCGTCTACTATTCCAACCTCTCTTTTCATAAAACATAAGAAATATGGTGCTTATCGCAAGTAACTTTTTTTCTCATTCGCTATTTTCCACCATATTACTGGTAGTCGATGAAGCACATTCATCAAGGAAAAAAATCATTACTATCGTGACACGTATACTTTACAATACTAACTATGGGAATTCGTGACTTGTAGTTTGAAAAATATTTCTTTAATTAAATAATTTTTACATATTTAAAAATTTCTTAACATACGTATTTCGAGATATTAGAAAAATAAAAATAAAAATAATAATAATCAAATGCATAATATGTTTATATTTTATTTAAAATTTTATTTCTGAAACCATTTTGTTTAATTATTACAGCTAGAATTAATGAAAAAATAAATAAGCTATTTATGTAACACATAAAATAAATAAATAATTATCTTTTTAATAAAAATTTTTAATTTTTACTTTTATAAACTACAATAATTATAATATTATTATTAATAACACTGTTACTTTATTATTAGTTTGACAGATGAAAAATATTTACGCATCAAAGATGAATTTCTTATTCATTATGTAAAATATAATACGTGAGAAATAAACGAGTTGAAGAAGCATTACATATTACAATAGATATTCAATTTTGCAAACAGAAAAACGTTTTGTGTGAAAGGCCACGTTTTGTGGTCTTAATAAAATTTTAATTCAATATAATTACCAGATTCTTTTATTACTAGAAAATCCATTAAAAAAGTTTCTTAGACATCTTACTTGTTTATCTTTTAAACCTAGGTTGAATATTATGCACTCTTCTTTGACTTTGAATGTCAGCGATAGGGAATCTGATTTATTTGTACACTCCTATCGTTCTTGATACATTTTGTACATTTCATCTCTGTAGCGAAACTGAATGTCATACACTTCTTTGTCGCGTTACAAAGTTATGCGATACTATCAGCACAATTTATGTGAATTTTTTTTGTCTCTGAGAATGAAATGAGCTCCGACAAAATTATGATACAAAGATTCAAATAAAGTACTTGAAATAAAAAGATGGAACATTAACTTTACTGTGTGTGTGTGTGTAAATTGTTTACTTACATATTAAAATTAACATTCTAAAAAATATTATTATTACAAATTACTAGTTTACAGATTAATCCTATAATATTATTACATATAATTTATCATAAATTATACAAATAATTCAGATTTTACTATAGAGCGGAAATCTTAAATCAAATATTATATGTTATATCAGTGCAGTGAGTGCTGGCATATTAATTAGCCGTCTATAATTATATTCGTTTTTCTAGCAATAAATAATGTTGTATTCCAAATTTAATTTTCTAAATACGTCAGCATTGATCATAATTTAAATAAAGGTAACCTCTATGTTCGTCACGAAATTTATTAAAAATTATAATTTTAATTAGTGTGTGCGTTATTAACTAAACTTACTATTTTATATTATTCATTCAGATTTTTCACAAAATATTCAATGTGCGTAATATACGTTCTCTGTAAAGAAAAAAAAGAATTCGTTGTCCTCTTATTATAGACAGGAATATCATTTTAGATACATAATACATATATCTTTGATAATCACGTGCAAGATTATCAGATGACTCAAACATATGTTCTCTTATGTTTTTGTAATATCCTTCAAAGTAATTCTCAAACATGATATGAAAGCAGTACGTATTTAGTAGATTATACGTTCGCTCTATAAATTAAAAAATAAGCTGTCTGCATTTTAGCAATGATAGCTGTTTAAAATTCCACTCATGAAGAGTTTGATCCGATTTTCACTCTAGGTCTACTACAGTTTCACTTACGAATTGCAATATACAGCCATGCGACGTGCGGCGGATGTCTGATTTATCATTCGTGGTTATCGTCCCTGTCGAGTATCAATCATATTACGCGCAATCGATACGAAAATCACGAACAATACGATTTTACGCGAACTTTCGGCAAATTTCCAAATCGTGACAAAAAATAGCAAAAAAAAAGATATTCGCTGTCAAAATGCACAAAGCAAAAGTATGCTTGAGATGCTTGACCTAATTTTTCGGAAATTTCGACGTTATTATTATACATATGTATATGAAATAATATTTGCATGATAGACTCGCGAGACGCAGTAACAAATACCTATATATATATAGTTGTATGATGATAAAATCGCGGATGGAATTTGCTCGAGGATTATATTTTCAGCAACCCATTTAATACGCCTATCATAACGGCATGGTCTTTCTAATGATTTATGAATTTTGTTTTATATGTTTGTAATAATTATACTAACTTACATAGAATTTTAATGAAAACGAAAGAGTATAATGTAGATGATCACTCGATAAACACATACCTTTTTTAAATTATTAACAATTTAATGAAATTGATGCTTTTAATTTGTTCTGTATATCAGTAAATATCAAGGGAATAAAATATTGAACAGAAAAGTGAGACTAGGGTAAAACCTCTAGTGTACGATTAATTAATACGCGCGTTTTATTTATCACTCAGTTGTAAATTAAACAAGTGTTAGAATTCTGAAATTTTTACAATAATATGCATGAAAAATTTTTAATAAATTTTCTACAAGTAAAATTTTATATAATCAATTGTAATATCAGATTATCCCTGGCAACGTGCAGAGACGAATCATAATTCGTGTACAATGAAACCAAAAGGATATTTGCTGGGATTAATAAATTTTCATGTTTGAACTTCCGGGGTCAACCGAAAATCCGAAGAGAACCGGAAGGCTGTTTCGCGAGCTAACGCGTTAAAATGTTAACGCGCCCAGTGCTTGAGACAGTTTCCACAATTGCTGCCGCTCGCGAACAGCTGGCAGTATGCGACATCTTTGTTCCCATTTATATACTTCAACACCTCCAGAAACAGTGACACGAAAATGAATTTCTCAACTGCATATACTGGAATAGAATATACTGGATAATATATATACACGGTATACTTATTAAACTTCTTAGGAATGTACATACACTCATTTGAGATGCATCGTCGCACTAAACGGTAAATGGCGAGTGTTCTGAACGCGAGCGTTTCCAATTGAATTAATAATTTAACGCACCAGAGTATATCCCACGGAGTACATGTTCTTTCAACGGACGCGCCGGAGGAAAATCCGAGGAGAGAAATAACAGTCTCTCGCTAATTTTTCTCTATGAAAAAATTGACGTTAATTTTATCATAGAATCTGTGACGTAGAAGGTCGCCTTTTATAGAAAGTTAAACGCTCTTAGTAAATGAAAGCGTTTATAACGTTTCCACTCATTACCCCTGCAGGTATTGCTCTTTTAAAATTTTCAAATACTCAATGTGATGAGAATATCCGGGAAATTTTAATGAACTTATTCGAGAATGACGGATGTCTGAAGCGATGAGTAATTCGTCGCACGGTAATGTACATGTGTGTAAAAAAATATATCGCTAGGGGGACACATCTCGTCTCGTCCCAGATGACCAGATGAGAACAGCTAGATACGGAAACAATGTAATATGTCAGATTATTAATGTAGTGCTGTAATAAATATTCGAAGATACTTCCTGTCATTTGTATGCGTGCTCCACTCGACCGCCTTTACGTGGATTATGGGTGAATGGGTCGGGTCAGGTTGAGTTGTGAGAGAGATGTTACGTATGTTACGTACCACGCGATCATCACAAAATCATGATGGGACTATGGAGTAAGTGCTGATGCACGAACGAGAGAGGAAAGTTGCAAAAAAAATATTTTATTACAGTTTTTGCTATCGGTCTCTAGCGAATTGATTCCTACATGTTGGCCCGGAGCAAAAGCTAGGATACACGTATTTACGATATTGCTCTCTTTTAAGTTATATCTATATATTTATCCGTAAAAAAACCGAGTTATAGTGACCTGTCTTTTGCAGGTGAATATATTATATATTTACACATGAACTTTGTCTTTTATTCCAATTGACGACTTAAGTATTTCTACTTGGAAAATTCTTTTGCTAAATCTTTTTAATGCTAAGATAAATATCTCGTAAGAGGTATAGTGAAAACACGATTTTATATCCGTCGCATGTATCTAAATTATATTTGTGTATTTTTTTAAATGTAAGTCCAATTTATAAAAATGTAATTATGTATTATAATGCCAAGTCTATTGAAAATTACTATCTTATTATTATTATGTATCCTGTATAGTCGTTACGATTTATTGTATTGCACATCGTTCAATCGAATAAATTTGAAAACTGCGGTGATATTTGGAATGCAGTGGTGTATGCCGATTGTGTTCGCGAATTTCTGTTATCCTATATACGATTTCAGTATTAAACCCGAGCCAGCATGATCATCTATAAACGCCATATACACCTGGATTATTTTATTACGTTAGTCGTTATTGCAGTTTAGTGTTGCTCAATTAACTTTCCGTCATGTGTACGATGCCTAAATTGAACTAAAGCTGTGAATAGTTGGACGGTTCGTTAAACAAGGATATATATTCGACATTTAAAATAAATGGTACATATTTTATACGATGCAATATTTCAATAATTTTTGTAAAAAAAAAAAAAGATCAGAATAAATCAGAATAAAAAATCATAAATTTACCCAATGCTTTAAATTTGTTTTGCACCCCTTTTATAATATTTGGCAACATAACT
>NW_017304543.1:4494990-4507338 GCF_001594115.1 Trachymyrmex septentrionalis
TAAATTTACCCAACGCTTTAAATTTGTTTTGCACCCCTTTTATAATATTTGGCAACATAACTTTATTACTCTTGTCAGCCTAAGATTATTTAGTTTTTATATATTTTAAGTATTTGGTGAAACAGTATCAAAATTAGTGATCAAATGCAGAGAGTTGTAGTTATTATTACTGTATTGATCGCATACATCAGCCGCAAGGCAATTAGGCAATTTCTTCCGTACAAACACAATTATATTTCCTCATTCTGTTGATCAGCATTTGAACGTGTCCCAGCGACAAATATTGTTATCTTTATATATTTCCACACTAATTTAGCAAACAGCACTTAATTGACCACAACATTGAAGAAATTGAAAACCATAGCAGGAGTATTGACTAATTATTAAAATGTATAGACAAATACAAATTCTTTCTTTTAAAGTCTTTTATTATATCAGCAATTATTAACGATTCTAATACCATGATTACACATTGACATTTTTGTTTTAATTTACTGAAACTGCCGCCAATATAGATTAGAACTTAGTAATTAACTTTTTACTTGATAACAATGCTAAACGGAGAGAATTTTTTCTTAGAGTTTATTTTGAAAATATGATAGTCGTGGGACAATATTGTATTTCGAAGAATTTTATATAAATCTCTCTCATTTATTAATAAAATATCAAATAATTTTGATTAATTTTACTGAAATGCATGGTAAAACTCTTTAAAATATTATATTGTATCACAATTATATTTTACAACATATTTTCAGAGTAAATTAAAAAAAAAATGTTTTCCGTGTATGAATAATATTTTTTTATCATCTCCTGCTATAGATAGTTTGATAAATAACCATAATTATATTAAATGTTAAAAGTCTCGGAGGATTATAGACATGATATATATATATATATATATATATGTATAAATCTTTACAAGTGGCATCAATTGGTTCTTGATACCAGATTTTCCAATCTGATCTCCCTGTCTTTCTGAAGCATTCAGGGCAGCTATTATGAAACAAGCCGGAATGAATTCCGATCGGAATTATTGAATTATTCCCTAGATTTCTATTGTGTTTTCTAAGAAAAACGGAATAATTCCGATTAGAATTTATTTTGATATGTTCCACGATAGATACTATGATTAATTTTTAATCCCAACAGAATTCATAAGAGAAAATGATATCATTCGATACATTAATTATTTATGATATTTAAGTTTAACTTATTTCCTTTAAAGTAGATTACGTGATAAAAGCTGTCACATACAAATTGATATGAGAGCGTACATATGCACAGTACACAATTTGTCACATATGGCGTGCTTAATATGATTCATATTGTACGCTACAATTTGTGCTAAGTGTTTCCGTGATCAAGACATTTTTACGCTCGTGCTTTGTAGTTCGCCACAAATTTGCTTTTAGTCATGTAATGTAGTTAGGCCCTACAATGTCAATCACGCTTTCTCTGAATAGTAATAATGATTATTAATGTAAGTAGCATTAAGATCATGCGCCAAGACTATTACGTAGATTCTATAATGTTACATGGATATTTGAAAATAATAATCGTGAAAATTCCCACACAATTAGCTTCGAAATATACAACATACTAGTAGCTAATGATGAATGAATAGATGAGATATATGCAATAGATCATTAAAACTGTTGCGGTCCCATATATCAAATAATAGAAGTATAAGGTAGAAGTATAATAGAAGCAGGTAATATAAGAAAAGCTTACACGTGATAAAATATTAGTTTCTAATATTTTTTTCAGCAAAATGTATATTTTTAATTTAAACATTTACTTAAAAATTAATTTAAAATATGACTAATAATTTTATAATTATGTAATAATAAGCATTATTTCGATAATTTGACATTTCAACATATTAATTTAACACATATTAATTTTATATTTAAAAATCTCACTTAAAATATTAAATACAATTAAGTTGTTATGAATTTTACACTCACCGATATTTTAAATGCTGTGAATATTGACATATTTACTAAAATGTTTGTGCCGCGTGAAATCGTGCTCATTTTGCTGTACAAACGTGTACAACAGACAGTCCCTCTTGTGAATATTTCAGTTTGCACAGTTTGGTACTGATCACATAGCGGAAATAAACACGCTCTGACGATTTTATATATATCTCAGCTTTAATATTTTGTACCATTGAAGAATCCAAGTTAATTTTCCAGAAATATGTAGAACGTAATGTTATTTTAATCGTAGATATTTTTTAGGAATTACGTGCTAACGGAACAAACATGAACAAAAACTGATTTTTAACTGCACGGCATCTGTGTGATAAACTACTTGTGTGTCAAAAAAGGGATAATAAATTCGCCGAAAGAAGACTCATTTTACAGAATAGTCAATTTGCGATTACTTTGAATGGACAAATTTTGTCATTTCTCACTTTGCGTAGCATTACGATGGTAAGTATCGTTATCCACGCATCAATCGTACGAAAACTGAAACAGATTGACTGCGAAACGTTAAAAGTTGGTCGTTAAAAGTTGCTTCGGGTTTCACGCAATTAACTTTAGAAGTAGTGATGTAACGTTTCTTTTCCCCTTCGATTAACTTTTCATCTTTGTTTGTTTGTTCTTTTTCGAAATCGTATTGAATTTTATGTAATAGTTTGAAAAGACAGAAAAAGAGAGAAGTTATTGCAGAACTGCAATCTCAATAATCAATAAATATTGTGTACTTTATATTCCATTCCGAGTACGTTTGTGAATTACGAAGCAGAATTTTTCGCATTGTGCATATAGATGCACAATATATGCATATATATCTATATAATATATATACACACCAATTTCCATTAATACATTCTTCATTCATTCTTTGTAACTTCTTCAAATTTTACATAACATTAGTTGAAATGATACTTTAGCTTACATATTGTAATCTAGTTATCTATTATAATATAATTTGAATACGTAAAAAAATATATTTAAACATAAAAAATAAGTAATTTACATTATATTATTACCTTTTTGGTTCAATTATTAATGCTGATTATTTTTTTAAAAAATTATGTCGAAATTCTTTAAATGGTATGAAATCATTATAAGAATCATCTTATAACTGTTTTTTATTATATTAATTTTATATCACTTGTATTAGAGAGATAATAATCTTTATGTTATATTTGTGAACAATATCAGAATAAAGTTCTCGTTTAATTATCAAGTTTATAGTGTTAGATATACTTTGAAGAAGAACACCATCAAAGTTTAATATTTTCACTGGAAAGGGAGTATAATTACTTTTCTAATCACTTTCTATTTGCTATTATATATTTAATTTTGATAATGATCCGGATATTTCACACTTAACATATTTTTTACAGTTATAACTTTATATAATTATTAATCCTCTAAATTATTATCCGATTGAGAGTTAATATTTAGTAACGAATGATTTATTTTTAATAATACACGAGAATAAATAAAAAATTCACAAAAAGTGGCATTTATATCTTTATCACTAACAATTTATGTATATCTAGCTTAAAATCTGTCCACAGAACACTAAAAACTGTATTCCAGTGCATAATAATTGGATTGCTATTTGTTGATGTTAAAATTAATATTTAACGTTCGCTTATATGAGAGACGATGTATTTATATTAATTAGTATCACAAAGATCTAATTTTACGTATTTAATGCTAGCGTTTCTCGCGATCGGCAGCAAGTAGTAACAGTCGACGTCTGGTACCGGCATCAGCGACGCGTACGCGACGGATCTGCGCCGCTGACTGAAACCAGGCTGGCTCCGGACTAGTCCGGGATACCGCACACCTCGCCAACTCCATGGCCAATCGTGAACGAGCCGTATGTCTTTATGTTCCTCGCGCCACCCTTGTGCACGCATCAATCCTTACGCAATATCGCAGGGTAAATACTCCTTCGTGCGATCGACCTCGTCAACACGACGTGCGACGATGCTCAAACGAAATGGTTTCTTCGACTGCACACGAAGATATAGCACGCAAAATGTATCGCTCGAGGCAATTGTATATTTTCCACGAACGAATGAGTCTGTACTGAATTTCCCTCATATCCTGCGCACGACGCAAATTTTACCGGTTTAAACAATTCAAAATTTATGCAAACTCACTCGATTAGTCGCGCGCCGCACTAAAACAAAATATACAAGATACCTACGAGGGTTGTAAATAAGATAGCGGAAAACATTTTATATACGACCGAGATTTATTGTTGTGGAAAAGTAGCATTACATCCCTCCAGCATAATCCTCTCTCCAATGTACATAACATTCTGCTCTATATATCCGGAAGGCTACGTCTGGAAGGTGTCAGACACCATCAGCGAAGACATTTTTGTTGCTGTGTGTAACATAGAACGCTCTACACTGCTTATAGGATAACATCTCGTGCGCGAACGCCCATCTACCGCGCCGCAATTCTATATAGCATTGCTTGAGTATACTACTTGCTTCCTCAAAATCTCGCTAGCGTTCTTTAGCATTGTGCCATCCAGTCATTTTCACTCTTATTCATGCGCATTCCACCTTGACAAACATGTCTTTGGGTGAATCTTGTTTAACCTAAACTTTACAATTTAGTACGCTTACATCCTAATATGCCGTGGGCTTATAAATATATACATATATTCTATAGACACCAAACAAACTTACTATTAATTTAAGAAGTAACCGCAGTAAATATTTGAAGAGTTCAAAATAGCAATATATATAGCTACTAGTTTATATCTGACACCCAGAAACATGCATTTATTTCTAACTTTAAAAGACCATTTTTCTAACTTTTTAAAGCCAACAGAGCAATTTAACAAAAAGGTCAAAACATTTAGAAACATATGTTTACAAAAATATACAGAGGATATTTAGCTAACATATAGTTGCAAATCTAGTTGATATATGTCGACTCTATAGTACGAAAATAAACTAATTGTTTCAAATCAGACTTTTATTTTAATTTATTACGAGAGATGTGTGTGTATTCTTTTATATTTTTCTATAATTTTCGTATAATAGAATCACGTATATGAAAATTTGACTTAAATTTAATATCTGATTCTTTATCATGCTTTATCTTTATTAGAATTTGTTTGTGGCCTTACATTAATGTATTTGAATACTTTTAGTATCTCTATATACTATACGCTCCTAAGTCTTTTTATTCTATTTTTCAGATTAATTTACATTATCTTAGAAAAAAATCGCATTTGCAATTGACATTGGCTGATAAAGCGAAAGGAAGAAAACATGATGTGATAGCGACTTTTTCCCTAGCAACGCGACTGCGAAACTGTCGCTGGAACTTCACCTTCGCAAGGTAGATCGATGAGTAATTCGATATAAATCGCGATATATGTGTTAGACGACACGGGCAGGTGCGACATGAAATCTTGCAATTTTCTTCTATCCGTTTTATTTGTTCCACGTGGGATCGTACGCGTGACCTCCCATGGATCGCGTAATAACTGTAATGAGGCGCGTTGCACTGTTAGATATCAAAAAAGCAATAGTAATCCAATCCTTTAAGTCAAATAACATTTTATATTTTTTTAACTTCCATGTATATCAAAATGTAAATCAATTCATTTTTATGCTTAGTTTCAAAAACAATGTCCATATTAATATATGCATTTAGTAAATAATACTATATAAACTAAATTTGAGTTCAATTTAATATATTTTCTTTAGTTAAATTGTTTTAGTTAAATTAACGACGATATTGAGTATAAGCAATGACGACCTATAGAAATGATAAAAAATAATAAAGATTAGGTATAATTTGATATAACGAATTTGATAGTGTATGTCTCGCACTATTAATGTTCCAATATTCGATGGCATGTGAAGCAAAATGAAGATTAAGAATAAATTACCACTCATTCTTCATTATTTGTTGATAGTTAATAACGCTTTAAAATAACATTTCAGTGATATCCGTGTATTTTTTATCTGTAAGGCAGGGGTTACATCTTTCAAATAAACTGTATACCGATCGTTCAAATGAATTATCTATACGTGCTCCTAAGCATCGTGCACTTTCTTATACAATGATTAATCATCTTGTACGAAAGAGGAATGAAAATAACGAGAGAGATGAGAGAAACTATGGATGTACCGGATTCTGCGGTTTAAATTTACATTTCAATAATGCAGCGTCGAGTGAAAAATTACGTTGCTGCAAATTGTAAATTATAAATACATACAAATTTGCAGAGATAATTTTGTAAAGAAATTAAATGTTACGGTAGAAAAATAACTATTACGCTAGTTCCTTTTCATTTGATTCATCAATATCAATCTAAGGTAATTTAAAATTACATTATTACGTAAATAAAAATTGACTGCATCCATATTCCGTAGTCCAAAATATTAATATAGTATGCACAAAATCAAATAATTCTTGTCGAATATTCGATATGCAAATTTGTAACTGATATCATAATAATAAGCGTTTTGTTACAAGTTTCGTCTTAGATTTGGTTTGTACACGTACGTCTTGCGCTTTGTGGCTTGCCGCTGTGAACACCATGTAACATATACCTCAAAGTTTGTAACTACAAGTTCCACGTTCAAGTTTGTGACACATCTCGTTTTATTCTAATTACGCATTCAGATATGTACGTCAAAATATACGTTAGAACATTATATCACTTAAATCATTGATGTCGTATGCAATATGATTGATCGCAATTAAATTTCATTTTATCTTATCGGAGATTTGTAATGCAGATCATCTTTCATCACAACTCTCAATTTTCTACAATTCAAGTTATTTCCGCCAGTTACAGTATCTCAAAAATGGTCGGTCAGTTCGCCCTGCAACTTCAAATTATGCATGTGGAATAAATTATCAGGTGACACAGCGGCTGCTTTAAATTCCGCATAAATGCGCGATCACGAAAATCGCGCAAAATCCCTTTCATCAAAGAATGTCTATATTAAATATTCCTCCATACCACCTCATTTTCGACGGAATTGTCGACGGTACACGAAATACATGCAAATTCCATCGGAGCATTCAAATACCACTGATATACTTCCTTGTACCAGATATGTGTTATCATCTGAAAAACTTTCTGTCTCATTTGTTCCATTCGTTGCACGAATTCAGATGCCAGTTCTATACAATTTTTTGAGGCTTCCCTCTTTGATTGCCCCTAAACGAATTCTATGATACATAAAACGATGAAATACGATTATATGAAATTACATTGAGATGTAAATAAATAAACCTTATTCAAATTTGTTGTTTTTTTATATTTACTTGTTCAATGAGCAGAGAGTAAAATATATTATATTGTCAATATTTTTTAGAACCTTATATTAAAATAAATAATGATTTAATATTATTTAAATATTTAAAATGCATAATATATAAATAACCTTTAAATAACAACGCGCGTATTTATGTAGGCGTATTTATTATGTAGGTGTATCTATTCCCTCAGAAAGACATAAGTATAATTGTATATCATAGTATATTACAAATTTAAAAAATAAATATAAATTATGTAGGTGTAACTTATCTAGAAATTACAACAGATATTTTATGAATATTTATGTTCTCTATTTTATAATTATATAGAATAATAAATGTTACGTAATAATAATACATTCTTTTTTTATTAATATTTATAAATGTAATTAGTTTGTGTATTAATCTCTATACATCAGATATATTTTTTGTCTTTTGTTATACTTTATATTTGATTTTTATACGCAAAAACATGAAGCTCGGATAGTTTAAAAGAAAATAAAATCTGATTTTTATGTTTTTTTTTTTTTCAAATACAACGAGAATGGCAGATACCTTTTTTAGAAGCTCTTCTTTTATCGTTAAATTCTAGTAAATTCCGATATATACGCCGCACCTATCTTGCGAAAAAACTTAATTTATTAAGTATTATTTACTATATTTTTAAGTAAACGAACTATATCAATAAAAACTTTGTACTGTCTACTAGTATAAAAAAAAAATATATTAGAAATTCGAGATATTTATATTTCGTATTAAAAAATGAACTTTTTTGAACCCTTGCATTTTGGCATATATCCCATAGGAGTAAAATATATGGCTACTCATAGCGGAAGGGGGAGGGGGGGTATGTGCAGTTCATAAAAAAATTTAGAATGCATATCAATAAGACATAAAATGACAATAACTTATAAAATGCGTTCATAAAATTTTATTAAAGAAAAAGAAAATATGTGTATGAAATAATAATTACAATCTTCCCAGATATATTACAAACGTTATGACATGAGGTACACATTTTATATAATGCGTTTTTATTGTATTTAGTATACTAAATTCAATCTGCGCACTTTGTATGCTTTGGACATAAATCCCGCCTCTTAAAAATGCTGTATATCCTAAACAGGTGGCGACTACAGTAATTATTTTTATGTAGATTATAATTTATGATGGCGCTACTTAACACAGTGACAATCATACAGAGACAAATCGATTCAATTCACAATAATTTCATTAATATTAACAGAAACTAAATTAAGAAACTGAAATCGTTAACACAATACTAATATAACATAGAGGCATATAACAGAGTAGTTGCGGGAAAATTACTCCCACTCCTTCTATTTTTTCTGACTTCTGCGGCGTAAATCCCAGCGCGGCGTATTTGCTGGAGTTACCCTAAGCTATATTTTATTGTACTATTTTATTTCTTGCATTCGCATTTTTCACGCTTGAACAAGACCATCGCTCATAGTCTGTTTAAACTCGATCAGTAATTTAATCTTTAAGTTGGCTCGAAAGTATGTCTACATCAATAAATCGAATTTAATGCACAATGGAATATTGAAAAAATAATTTATATTTATAGGCCACACGTGCCAGATCAGAAAGACCGTTAGGAATGTAATCTAGGCTGAAAATTAACTGCCACCTACGCGCGTGCTATCGTGCTCAATAACTCAAAATTTACGATCACGTGAGAGTTAATTATCCCCAACCTGGGTCCGTCTGGGAAAGCGCTGACGCGAGTCCGCAAACTTTCCGTCGCTAATTTCTAATGCTTCCTGTTACCTCAGAATGAAATTCCGAAGCGATCGTGCGGATCGCGAAGAGAGACGTTCCGAACCAGTCGGATCGAAAGTCCGTCAGAGTTAGAACCAGCACCCTTCTTATCCGTATCCGCTTCCATCGCAAAGTCGCCACTTTCGACGTAATCGCGCTACGTGAGTAGATACGTGACTGCGAATAAAGGACCATCGATCGTGATTGGAAATAGAAAATGCAGGTTTACACAGCTATGTAACCTTTTTGAATCGATCACTTGTCAGAAACGCGATGTCGCAGCGAAAAGGTCGCCGTCGTGGCCAATTAAATCAAAGCGCGAGGTCATTTTCAACATCAGCATATCATGATACAATTTTCCATTTCCTCTCTTTCCATTGTCGAGGCAGCAAACAGATAATGTCGTTAACGATATGTATCAAGAACATGTCTCGCGCGAGTATGTATATGCAAATTACATTATGACTTGTATCAGAGTAACAACTACTCTCCCTGCAGCCGTAATACCAGATTCCTGATAAATTTGTTTTATCCCGACATATTATAAAGTACATAAATTGAATATCTATTTATGAGTGATTTATGTATTAATGTTAAACTTTGATAATTACGTAATCAAGGCGAGAAATTTTCTTTAAATTATGTAAAGAAAGATATATGAAGTAGTCAGATATGATCTACATTTATATAGATTAGGCTTAAAATAAATTTTATTCTACCAAATTGGTATTTGTATTCTTGTAGTATGACTCTGTTTCTAAGAGATAACGAATGTAAGAAATGATGATAAATGAGAGCTGCAAAATGCGCTTTGGCTACGTATTTTTATTTACAATTTTCAACGCGATAAGTATATGAATCGAAGCTGATATGGGATGACATGATTTATTACTTATATGACGACATCGCAGTTTCTGTAGCTTGCGAAATTCTCATTCAGTGAGAAAGTTTGATTGGTCCGATCTCGTCGATAACTACTCCTATCGGAATATTCAAAGAGTAAGAGAATTTCGATAGTTCTCTCGTTACAGTATCGAATACGATAAACTACACGTGTATAACCTGTCGAATGAATTTCATAGTGATTTTCCAGCAGGATTACAACTTGAAGTTGTTAAGGAAACTCCATTTTCTGATATCATAAAAAAATCAACGTTAACTGTTTTAACTTTCAAGTTGTAATCCTAATTGTTTTTTCTTGATACGATTATTTTTATTTTTTACGCTGTTTATTTCATTTGCTGTCTTATTATATTTTAATAACTTTCTTGTCGCGAAGAACTATCCGATCTCATGATAACGACTGAAAATAGCATTTTGTTGTAGCGTGTATATTGAGAGTATAACAATAGAATCAGAGTATTGTGACGCACGATATAAATGCAAACGTGTCATTTCCTTCTCCATTTTACCATTTTTTTATTTTTTCTAAAAGCGCGAGCGTTTCGTCAGAAGGAATTTCAGTTTGTCACAGAATCGCATCGATAATTTTACTCTTTGAATACTGATGAAAGAACAATTGTTTTAATGAGGTACTTTGTCCTCCTTAGTTACATCATTATCTTTTTTCTGTTATCTCCACGATCGAAGATGACTTTGACAATCACGAATCACGGATTATTCAGGTCTTTTACTGCACGTGTTGAAGAAATGCGCAAAACTAAATGACATTTTACGAATCTGGCAATTCCGTCACGTTTTTGCACACAAATTTTACTCTCTTGGGAGACCTTTCTCTGCGAGCTTTAGCTAAGAAAAAATGTATGCAAACTAGTGCAAAATTAAACGAATTTTCAAAATCAAGTTAGTTAATTAACATAAGCTTTTATTTGCGATAACATATATATAAAAATGAACTTGAATAATAAAATTTCTTTGACTAACGTCGATTTAATATACTATAAAATAATATTAATTTACGTGTATTGTTTCATATTAAAATGAAGTAGATTTAAACTAATGTTTTTACGTGTAATTATAAAATGAGTTATGTACACAAATAATCTGCACGGTAATATTAAAATACATGTTATTTTAATAAATATGAATATGTAAACACTATAAAAGTTTAATTTGTTCTATTTAATTTATTTTTATTTGCATTAATTTATTATAGCTATAATTATATTTGTATAATATCAGTATATGTACATTGTTATAAAAGAGTTAAACTTATTTTTTATTGAATTAAAAAAATAAGAGATAATTTATTTTACAAGCATATATTTATACATTTTGTACTTACACACTCATACTAAACAAAAAAAGACGTCGATTGATAAAAAAAGATTTCTATAAAATATATACTTCAAATTGTTTGAGAATTCGTTCATTTAGAATTGTAAACTCTGCGAACAATATCACATTCTAATTCCACCATGATTGCACGTTCACCGATAATTGGTTAATATCTCAGTGAAAAGATAGATACTTCGTAATCACTAATTAATGACATTAATCTTACTTGAGAATCTTTTCATAAATAAAAGTACTCTCTAGATACTTTCTGGACAACTTAATTATAATATTTAGAAGCGAATAAATTTTTATCACAAAATTGACCGTTAAAATATTGGGAAAAAGTGCAATTTTTTTTATCAACCCTTTTTTTTATTAACCCATCGATTTTTTTCGTGCGACGCAAATTAAAGTCACGTCGATTTGCAAACGAACCAAATTGGTTACGTGTTTATCCGGTAACGAAACAAACGAGCAATTATTTCATGATTCTCCGTCAGCTCCGCCATTACTAATTCCCAGGAAAACAGATATTCGGGAATAGACTTTAAGTACTATCAGCGAAAGTCTTAAAGTATATCCATCTCTTAATTCACATCGACAACATAACGGAAACGTTTCATCGCGGAATGTGAAGACATCCATCTGATGCTCGATAAAAGATTAGGTCATCCCTGCCGTTGCTGAGGATCCTGTTTTCGTGGAGCGAAAGGTTTCGACGGTGACTCGTAAACCGGATCTATCATCCAATAGACATGATAACGTCTGCATACAGGCTGAGTTCTTTCATTTGATTGAAATTCAATATTTTACTCACGCTGGCTTTCGCAAAAAGCCAGAATACTTTGGTCGAAATATACCGCGTAAGCTCCTTGACTCCATCAAGGAAGTTCTTCTCTTTCTGATGGAAATGAGACGGTCTCACATGCGAACCGCTTTTATGTTGTAACAAGTCGATATGATCGATACATTTTTCGCCATTATTGCTTCTGACTTGCATATACAGCAATATTGTTTAATATTAGATTGCATGCTGTACTGCCTATGCTTCATG
>NW_017304543.1:4507438-4519531 GCF_001594115.1 Trachymyrmex septentrionalis
ATTGCTTCTGACTTGCATATACAACAATATTGTTTAATATTAGATTGCATGCTGTACTGCCTATGCTTCATGTTCGCTTAGAAATTCATGTAAGAGAAGAGAATCGAGAATTACGTCCGCAATAAAAATTACTCTCGCATACGCAATGCCGGTGGACGAACCGGAAATTTTCGAAAGGGATCAATTACAGTATCAGGTTAGTTGTACCCTGCACGAATTTATTAGAACGTATCGTGCATTAAGTCGAATCGCTTTACTAAATCGTTTTAATGGTCGTATAAATACGAGTACATCAGAATAGAAGATGAAACGGAAATTGCATTGACATATCTATATTAGGTTGTTAATGGTGCATGTCACGAAGAAAATGACAGAATGTCAGCAAAGCAGGAAGTAATCAACGAAAACGACGAATCTTGGATATCTCCGAGTGAGTCAATCAATCAATTCCCATCTTGCATATTCGGCGCATTAAATTTTCTGATAATCGGGCACACACCGGTGTACTCGTTGTATGTTGTTAATTAATTAATAAATTTTAATTAATATCTCCGATTACAAGATAGGAAAAAACAGGTTAAATAATATTTATTTACTTTATTTATTTTTTTTTTCCTTTTCTACATAAATATATATATATATATATCAAATGAACATAATTATAGCTGACTACGAAGAATTTAAAAATACATGCATATCTTTTTCTCATGTAGCAATTTATCTTGATGTGTGTTTTCAATTTTATCTCATTTGAAATCCATCCAGAAAAGAAATTATCATTCAATTCGTTTGCATCTATCTAGTCATCTATTTACTTTAACGCTTTGACATTTCGTACTGATATGTTATCTATTTGCTTTAACTCTTTGACATTTCGTATTGATATGTCTGTAATCGTGGAAACAAAGATAACATTTAACATTATCATTAGTACGCAATAACATACGCGAAATTCATGTAGATAATTTTTTTTTGGTCTTGTAACTCTTTGCAATGATGAAAAACACATCATATGCGCACAGGATGAAGATATATTTGAGACGAGAGATATAAGATTGCAGAAAATGTAGACTTAAAAAACGACATTCCGTTTGATATTCCGTACTCGATATGAAACTTCGAAGGAGTTATTTCGTGATTTTCTTTGTCGTAACATCTGTGGGTCGACCTAAAAAAGGTGTTCGTCAAACTACATATAAGTGTAACTTCTCTGACTAACAGTTCATCGCGGTGTGATGAATGAGATTACTTTCGTTTGATATTTTCTCCCAAGAAATTGAATTGGTGTTACATATAAACTTGCGTTCACGAATCGCGTTTCAATCGCGAGAATCATTCGTATTTATTGCTGCCGTATTTATTGCCATGTGGTAGGCGGACGAGGTATCGATCGATTTGCCAATCACGATATACAGAAGTGGTTTATTTAGAAAGGTAAACCACGAAATACAAACGGTTGTGTATATCATTGCATTGATTTATATTATTTTTACTAAAAACACTAATAATATATAGTATATTATAAATATTAAAATGCAACGTGTTATCGATCTTTTATGAAATTCTTTTATGTATCAATATAACTAGATGCCATAATTAATTTAAAAGACATCTCATTTTGAAGTAAAATATAGTTTCAGAAACGATAACAGATACTGCTGGTACTCGTCGGATTAGCCCATCAAGAACAAAGGAATTACCGGAGTTATCTCGAACGATATCGAGGACGGAAGCTGTTAGGCAAGATGTCAGGAGATTGAAGAGCGCCACGTTGGACAGAATGGGGAAGATGTTTAAAGCGCGTACGCCTGCTGCGGGAAGATCTTTTTTAGGTTTGGATACTGTAAGTGATTTGGATCCTCAGAGCATCCATCATGATAATTTGATAAATTTGATAATTTAGTAAATTTGATGAGTATTTTATAAATAGAAGGTGCATCAGGGGACGATTATGTTTGAGCTTTAATAATGTCTCATGATATGTATGTATATATGAAGAAAGATTGAATCTTCAAAGTGTCAGGATAGTGAAAATAAATTGAAATACATGCTGACCGCATTCTGATCTTAAACATGTTTTAATATGTTTCGTGTGTCTATAATATGCGTTTTGTATCTGTAGCCGATTATTTTGCAAAATCTTTTCGTATCTTTTATTAACTTCTCGGAAATAAACTTGTGAAGAAATGAATTTGATTGAAAATATAATCACTTTTTTTCGAATAACTTTTACTAAACGATCTAACTTTTGAGAAATTTGATAGGTTCTGTGAATTATAATATTTAATATATTTATTATTATATTATATTATAATTAAAACGTATATATTTATACTAAAAAATGAAATAATTTTCTTAATAATCTGATTTATCTCTAAATTTGTCGGTAATCTCATTAGTACAACAAATGTGTAATTGATTGTTTAATTAGGACCAGTGAAATGCATGTCAATACATTAATCGCTGCAGATTGCGATCGCAAAATAGTATTAATTAATTGAGACTATATTTATATTAAAGATAATTGGATATATATTTATTGTAATATAATAAAACTAGATTTTAAAGTAACGTTATTCTTATTTGTAATTTGAATAACTTGACGTAAAAAACTTGACTTTTAACTAAAACTGTTATTTTTAACAACTTCGAAGATTTGAAAAAAGAATTTGAATCTTTAATTGCGAACTTTTGAAGTTAAAGGTGTCTTCGAAGCTGTGAAGTTTGATGTTAACTTTGAAACTTTGAAAAATATATTGGTGCGAAAAAATTATATATTCGAAAATTTTAATATCAAAACTTCGAATCTTCGAAGCTTCAAAGTTCAAATGTCAAATCTTTCGAAGCAAATAAGTATTCTTAGTTTTAACGACTTATATTTTTGATACCTTTGGCTATTCTTTACCTCTTTAGAATATGACAAGCGTAGATGACTATAACGAAAAATCATCGAGAAAAGAAAAAACAAACTCTTTGGGAAGGATGTTTAAGCTTGTCGACAAAGACGGTTCGCCCAAGAAACTTTTTGTTCATTCCCGAGCCGTATCGCTGAGTCGTATACTACGTAGGAATCCTCATAATGAGAACAATGGAATTATCGATAAACCTGCGGAAGACACCGGACGTGGAATTCTCTCCAGAATGTTCAACCAACTGAGAGGAAAGTAAAGATTTAAAGAAACTTGTCGAGCGAATTTTCATTAGTAGGCAGACGCGACTTGTTGTTGAAACCTCGTACTTTAATCAGTGATTCTTAGAGTTACAGTCTAAATACTTTCCTTTCAAATAAACCTTGTCCTACTTATTTTATTGAAAACATAGCTGCAACGTCTGTAATATTATTATCTTTTTTCGAAATTATAAAAAATAGATTTTACGTAAGTTGTCTATTAATAAAACATAACTCAACTTATATTTTAAATATATAATAATTATAATTCTATAAATGTTAAAATAAGAATTGAATAATATATTGTATTAATTGTAGGTCGTCCCGTGAGCGGAACTAAGCCTGATGAACACAAGCATACACACAACAAACTTAATTCTTCATTCGAATTGTCGTCAGAAATGCCATTAAATTCAAAGACTACTGATATAATGTAGGCATTATTAGTGTCTAGATATCGTTTCTTGGGAGACATTTGTATCAATCTTGATTTTATTGTAATAAAATTTATTTTTAATTATTTGATACATTGAATTTATGTATTAAATGAACGCAATCAACTATTTAAAATAAAAAGAAATATATAATTTAGTAGAAACATTTTTGTACATAATTTTCTTTTATCGTCTTATGAAGTATTATGTATTTGGTAAATGAGACAGGGAGGGATACAAAATAAAGCGAGAGAGAAAAAGATTACGGGAAGAGTCACGTTTATTATGCAGGCGTGTCCCTTTTTCATATGCTTGTATAATGTGATATTACGGGACAACCTGTGCCCCTTCGTGCTTCGCACATGTTGTACAAATTCTCAGATACATACTAATATGTATTACGATGTTACGTGACAGAAATAGCTGTATGAGTTTGCGAACCGTGTCGTTGCGAGGGATAGGTATGAGAATCTTTATTCGTGAAGCCGCCCTTGCACAACGAACTATCCTCGCAGCCGGTATAAAATGTATTTACAAAAGAGATTATAGACCTACGCGGAGTATGCGCTTGTGTAAACGTGTTGATTCCTCGTGAAAAATCACGGCGAAACTTCGGAAGCAGTGATTTTCTGTCATTTTTATTCGCTTCGAGCACTCTCTTCAGATTCGTCTTGCATTGAGTCGTCACGATGACACAACCACATGATTACGCTGTTAAATATCTCGGTCGAAAAGTATCTTGCAATCGATACGTTCGAAATAAATTCTCTTCGTACAGCATTGCCGTCGTTTTTCACAGAGAATCGCTTCTGAGGACGACAATTCGTAGACAAATTCGACGTAAAAAAACTCGATCTTAATATAAAATTATATACAATGTCGCGCCTTGCAGATGTACGCTTTAGTACACGGTGTATTAACATTTCGCCCCGCAAGTTTCGATGTTAATAATTGATTCAACAGGAATGATTGGCACGTACTAATATGGGCGATGAAAACGACTTCACTATTAATTTATTTGGGAAGACCGCATTTGCGCCTGACAGCTCTTTTGTTCTTTTTCCTTGATCAACGATCATGATTTATCACAGAATAAAATAATGCAAAACAGTTCAAGCGCTAAACTATTTGTAAATCTGGTGAATTAAAATTCAGTGTATGTTATTCCCATCCTCAACTTCTTTAAATTAAGATCTAATAAATCCTATGATACTTAACTATGAAAGAACAGTGATTGCACATAATTGCTGGATTCTTTGCAAATTATTCATGTGCAGATTTGTCTGCATCTCTAAATGTTATTTCTTATTTATAATTAACAATCTGTCGTTATTTAAAAAAAAAATACATAACTCCTTTCTTATATTATAGTATTACACAATTAATGTTTGAGTACATCATCATGAAAAATTTTAGAGTTAATAAAACGAAAGATAATTTTTGATATTTGTGACGTTATTGCAAATAATCGACTAGACTAATTATAATTTTGACGAAGAAATTTTCATTAATTATAGATAGATAATTATATAATTTCTAATTTAAAGTTATATTCTATTATAGTCTTTAAATTGTAGTCTATAATATAAAAGAGTATAATTGATAACGATAACAAAATAGAAAATATTTGAGCTCAGTTTAATACAAAAATCTAATTATAAATAATGATCTATTTAACTTAGAATTGCAAATACGCCATATCATAGCGTTGAAAAAATGTACAAGGTACAAAATTGTTCACAATACTTTACAAATTCAATAATGTCAACATTATGTTATGATTAGGTAAAATACAATCTTCTTCAAAGTAGATCAGATCTTAAAATAAATATATAAAAATGAGAAGCTGCAACATAGATATTGATATATAAATTTATATCCCGTGGAATAAAACGCCAGTAATATTCATATCGCACAAAAATATAATTAAAAAAAAATTGTCTTTCTGGTAAACTCTCGTCTGAGTATTAAGTAGAATCATTGACCGTCGAATTGTCTCAACAGTAGCATGATGTAAGGATACCAGATGTTCCGTTACGCATAATGGCAATAGCAATACTGGAAAGAACCAATCAAATTTTTGCCTAAATTGACTTTCCTGCGTATAATAGCTGGTATATTGGTGAATAGTCAATCAAATTTTTGCCTAGATTCACGCTGCTACTGCGCAACTACGGGAACGGAACACCTGATATTCTTATATCATAAACAGTAGTACTTCAATACGTGCACTCTCTCTCTCTCTCTCTCTCTCTCTCTCTCTCTCTCTCTCTCTTCAAATTTTTTAGATGTAAGCAATAGTATAAGCGACAAGGATTGAAGTTAGCGGAATTGCCAGAATTTAATATCGCTCTCTTCATGTCTTTCTCTAATATGTCTTCTGCATCTTTCGCGAATAAACTGACATCAATAGCGCTCAGTGATAGCATATCAACAGCACAATTATCAACCTGCATACGTACAGTTATATAAGATTATCATACAGATAATTTCGATGAATCAGACAGAATTTTTATTAATCCGCTGAATATTAAAAAAATTTTTAATTTTAAAATATTAAAAGTTACACTTTCGAAAAAAAATTTCATTTAAAATATATGTATGCTGTCTTAACATATATTACATTTCTTTTATTATTATATGCGCAAACTTCCATAAAAAAAGAAGAAGAAGTCTGTGGTTATGTGTCATTGACGCTCATAAGCGAGTAGCGGATTAATATAAACTCTAAGTAGTGCTTACTGTAAAATGTAATTTTTAACAGCCCTTGCAATCGTTTATAGATTTATGGTTCACAATGTGACCGGTGTAAAAATGCTTATCCAAAAATACAGCATCGATGAACACGAAATTTTTCCTCCTTTTTTTCAGTAAATTTCATCTTTTTGAAGAATCTGATAGAGAAAATTCAGCAACCCTGATTATTAAACTAATTGTAAGTTCACTTACATTGTGCAATCAATTACGTTTTACCACGCTTTTAACGAGAATACAAAATTAAGTACATATATTTGTATATCGCCGCAAAAGCGACATTGAATACTAAAAATGATCATTCGATTTTTGTATATATCCTGCAAACGGTTACCGTTGAGGATCAACTACGAATTGCAAAATTAAGGCCTATCTATTTGAAGCTAGCGGGAACTGGAGATTATCGCGATGTGACGGTTATTTATACATATTAGTGCATTTGTTTACGCAGTGGGTTAGCGCAGAGAGTGTCATTTAATTCTTGTTTAATACTCGGTGAACAACAAAGATGAAGTAATACTTCTGCTCTAATCGCTGCATAAATGAATGCACTCTACATATTTGTGAAGTTCTATTGCTTTTCAACTGCGATCACGATTCGCGATGATAAGAGCAGATAATACATAGCTTCAATTGATTATCGATTGATTACTTACATACACGCGCGCACCCATCTACACGCATACGCACATATACACACGTACTCTGACTCCTTCCAAAAATGATATGGCTTCTACGAAAATGCGAGTTTCTTGTTCCCACTGATATCGTTTCGCTCATCTCAAAAAGAAGGATCGATTAAAAGCTCCGCACATCCACACCCGCTTGTCCTTCCAATTCTTTTCCCTAGATAATTCATTTTAATACTAACATTATTATTTATCAAACCATCGTCTAGCACGCGTCTCTTACATGACTGTTGGACGGTTTCGAACGATAACTCAACCAGCTTGATTGTCGAGTGTTTTGCATCTCGCTTTTAAATTTTATCTAACCATACTACGTTAATTCTGCAAAAGATAATAAGACAATGTAGGATAATCTTTTATACGTCCGTTCGAATAGAACGCGAAATATGAACAAAGTATTATTGGTGGTAATCTCAGAAGAACATTTGCATCGGAATGAACCAAGATACCATTTCGCAATGTCTGCACGATCGAAAATACTGTTTTGCATATTGCGACTTAACAAAGACGTTCAATAGACTCATTGCGGATGCGATGTGGTTCGAGGCCTCATCGTGACACAACCAGTGGAATATGCATCTTTGCACTCGTTATAATATACGATCTACATCTATCAACATCGCGCGCCTTATCAGTTTCCTGCTACTTATATAAGATATGTGTACATGAGTTATATATTAATAAAGACATAATCTCTCCGACCGTAGCACAACGCGTATAAAACATCGCGCACGCATTTGATTCGTAATCCCACACTTGGCAGCATATTCAGTTTGACATCGTCTTTTTGTCTCCTCCTCTGATATTGTCCTTTACGGCACATTCTTTTTATATTTTTCTGATATAATTATCTTAGTCGTGAAATTATTCTACTCGTATCACGGATTGAACACGCTTAATTTCGATATGTAACTGATGCAGAAATAAAAACACCATTGTGCTCAGCCATTGCTTAATATAAAATTCTTTCTGGAGATTTTTTTTCACTGATTATCTCCTCGCACGCGACCTAACTAATTTCTAAATAATTATTCTTGCACTTGTTTGCTTCCGCCTTCCTTCGATTTAGACTGTCATTTCTTTGTTTTTATGGTTTTCTTTTCCATGGAAACTTGAAAAATTCTGGGGTTTCAAGTACCTTGGGAAAACGAGATTCGTTTTTATTGCTATTGATCGTTGCTCCTAACCAACAATCGAGCAATCACATCCCTGATTCAGCTATTCCTTCGTCATCTGCAAAAGAGATTAAATCAGGAGAAATTCGAATTATATATAATTGCTGCTTGTCATATACATTATCATCATGCTCGATGCAAGCTACATTAATATTTTTGTGAATGCAAATAAATTTATATTATTTTATAAAATTATTGATTAAACTTAAAGATACTTTTGATATAAATTTCAAAAAAAAACATTCAAACATTCTTACTGATTAGAAATGTTGTAACAAATTACGAGTAATAAATTCAACGTATGTGTGTTGAGCAAGATAAAATATTAGTATCGAATGTATTCATAAGGCAAAATTAAGTCAAATCTGTTATAAATCAAACTATTTATAATTTATCGATCATTTTAGTAATTGCAATTATTTCATTAAAATTTGTAAGAAAAATTGTAGTAATTAAGTGATATAAATATAGATATTCTCATCGCTAACAAAATATTATCAGTGTTTAGTGAAACATATTGTTATTTTGTTCTCACATGCAACGTACACAATTAGTATACAAATTTGGCATTTGTATAATAGTATCTGCGTAGTATAGATTCATGCAGGGAAGAAGAAAAGCAACGATCGAAATTACCCTCAATGCAGGAATCGCTGTTCGAAGGTCACCTCTCCTTCTCATCCTCGGCAGGACTCTTAGTGCTTTCGACCGAACTTCGATTCTTGCCTGAATACAAAGGTCGCAAAAGATTGCAGAAAGGGAGGGTGTGAGTAACTAGGCGGAGGAAGTGATAACGTTTTACAAAAAGGATTTTACACCATTGTTTACAATCACAGGGTAAAATAACATGTGCTTATAGCCATCACCACTGCCTACACCATAAATAACCAATTAATTTTCTTTTAATATTATATTTCTTCTCACTTTGTAAAATATTCTGTTATTTTCATTAATATCTTTTTATTAATAATAATATTCACGGTATAATGTTTAACCTATTTTCGTGCAAAGGAAGACTTTGTATGAGAAACTAAGTGACAAGAGAAAACAAATTACAAATATTCCATTTAGAACCCCTTCCAATACATGCACTACTGATCGAATCTCTTCAATTTTTTACCAATTGATTATGTTTTGATTACCCATCGTGATGCATTCTCTAAGTTGTACTTCGTCATTGATTACCCTTGTCCCGCAATTGCCCAATTAATCTCTGAAAATAATAGAATTTCAGAACATACCTTCGAATCCTTGATTGTCATGAATCTCTCGTGGTGGTCCAGTAGTGTCTTGTCCTTCCAGAACGGCCAAAAGACATTGATGGATACAGATATATTGCTGCTCCGTCTGTACCATCCAGACCCGCTCTTTTCTCATTACCCAAACGATCCCGAAGATATCGACGTACTTCGATACGAGAATTTGTTGCAGTATTCTGTCTAAAGTGATGAAAGTACCACTACGACCTACGCCAGCGCTGCAATGAACAACTATGGGCCTCTGATCGGGCCTGACTCGTTCCCTAAACGCTCGCACGAACCTCGCTAAAGTTTGCGGTGGACTGGGAACGCCGAAATCCGGCCAAGTAGTAAAATGGAAATGTTGTATCACTCTCTTCACATCACCCTACGACATATTATTTGTCATCTCAATCAGGAGAATTTGGAAAACTCAACCACCAAGAGATGCTCTGACAAATTACATACGCTTGAAACAGTTATTAGAAAAACAATCACTCACTCTACACAACATAAATTCTGTGATACTCCAATCCGGATAATGTGTCTCGTTGAGTATCGTGACGCAGATGTCTCCGTAATAAACCGGCAAAGTATCCATCGGCCAGTAATGATCGCATTTTTCTCTGCCCTTCTCGATACATCTCGTTAACATGACGATCGCCCTACTGTTACTTTCCCAAACCATTCGCCAGAAGTCATCGCGAGTCGAATGCAACGGTCCTTGAGTCACGATAAACTCTCGTGGCGAATTATGACCCTATTGCACCAAAAAAAGTATCATAGAAACTGTTTTTATTATCAAAATTAATTATTAATTATTAATTATTATTAAATTGTTTCAATTGTTTAAATAATTTTAAATGAGATAATTTTAAACAAGTTTTTACGTACCGGAACATAATTGGCGTTAATGTAATCGGAGCCCTCCTCATCATCGACAGGTTGAAGTTTAAATCTACTATGATCGTATGGAAGAATATTTGTGAAGCGATTCTTCGGTCTATTACAGGGCAAATCCGCCGCAGTGCATGGTTGATCTCTTCCGACGTGCTTCAATTCTTCAAACTCTTCCGAAAACCGGAAATCAGAATCCGCTGACATAGTGCGATAATGCTCGGCAAAATCTTCGACTTTGATGGGCCTGCTAAATGTAATATTGAATATTATGTTGTCTTATTGTAAATATTACAAATTTTGATTTTTAAATATTTTAAATGTAAAAAAAATTATACAATACAAATTATTTTTATAATTAGAAAAGATTTCTTCAGAATTAACATATATACAATATATATATATTTTTTTCAGATTAAACAAATTTTTAGTGTTCAGTTTATCTTAACAAATTAATTTAATGATCAGCTTTGATCAGCTTTGATCAGCATAATATTTAAAATTAAAAATGAAGAAAGCACAAAAGAAATCGTATATAAATTTTTTAATCGACTTTAAGTTAATCGATAATTGAAACTTATTAATAGTAAGTATTAATACTCTCTCTTATTTTAGGCAAAAAATATATATTATAACCATAATGCAAATTTATTGTTATGATCTTAATTTGATATAATTGAGGTAAAGCATTGTAATTTCTTGGCACCTAGTCTCAATGACGCTGTCTGGCAATGATAAATTATCGGTTGCCCTGGTTTCTGTTGTCTTGCGACCCTGACTTCTCCTCCTTCGCATAAACAGTCCGATGCCCAATAGAAATAGCAGCAATGCTATGGCGACGGTGACACCGACTATGATGGCCGTGTTGTCCTTATCTGTACGACACGCACAATGAATTTTGAGTGTTTCAATGAGTGAAACAATCGCCAAGAATAATCACGTTAAATACATTCGTTCGATAAAAAGATATCACATTTATCACGCGGCGTGCTGAAAGCTTTGAACTTTGAACTTTCATTCCGAAATCTTACCTGCCAGCAGCAATCCTTGGGCAGACATGTACACGAAATAACGAGGCATGAATTTAGCGAGGCTTTCACTACATGCGCAGTGTGCCTCTATTTTACAAACCAATTATCGCATCGAATGCATCGTTATAACATATATTATCATTATTATTTCTATAAACTTACGTATATTTAATTTTTCTTACGCCATGAAAGAGAAAGACAAAGAAAGTGAGAATGAAAGAAACATCAGATGCGATAATGGCACGCGGTTTTTCTCACGTCTTAAGACTTTTCACGCGATCGCTCTCACCTGTTTGAATGGGGAAGCTGTAGCTGGTATCCGTAAATTTGTCTGGTGCTGTAAACGCACGTACTTTCACTCGATAAGTAGATCCTGATTTCAATGGTCCGTTACAATATCCAATTTTGTTGTCGCAGTTCTCGGAGCCGATCGTAAAGTCTTCCACAGATCCATTTTTGAAAGGATAATATGGCTCCATTACCTAGAAAGATTTTATTACAAGATATATAATATAATAGATAAGAAGATATATATATATAATATTTCATTCTAAATTAATTTACATTGATTTTTTATAATCATGTTGAAATAAAACGTAATATAATAATTAATTCATATAATTCTCTTTGAGTTCTAATTAGATCAATTGTTATTCTAATTGATTTACCGTGAATTTTATTTTTATATGTCCAAATATTTTACGAT
>NW_017304543.1:4519631-4540662 GCF_001594115.1 Trachymyrmex septentrionalis
GTATTTGAAATGAAATTGTTTAAAATATCCATCATTACATATTTTAATTTTGTTAACTAAAATGTGATCACAATTATTTGTGTCATATACAATATTATACAATGAATTTTGTTTTGCTTTGCTACGCAGTTGCTTTAATGAAACGTTAATATTAACATTGATAATATCATTCGAAGAATCGATTATAAAACCGCAGATTAGCATAATATCCGTTGAACAATTAAAATATCATGTGATTTTTGAAGGTTGATACAATTTGCTACACTTTTGTAAAAAAATTTTATTATTTTTCAATTAATGAAAAAATAAATAAGAACACAAAGTCTCATAGTATAATGCCATAGAAAATTGAATTGAACTACATTTAAAATTTTATGAATTCAAAGTGCACCATTCTTTTGTAAATTTTATTAGGTTCAGTTTACACGCACTACTTTTCTTTTCGCGGTCACAACAACGTAGAAAATTAAATACGATTTCGCGATTTAAGTATTTCAAATGTCTTTATCACGATGATTACATCTGCACCTTTGCAGTTTCAGATCGCAACTAGATTATCCTTCGTTCCGCGAATAATACTCTAATGGCAATTCATGGACTATGATTACGGATCTGCGTCATCATAACGCATACATTTTACAACTGTCCATGATCTTGCAAGTCAATAAGTACAGCGCAGCGTTGTCTACTGCATTGATTATGTTAAACGATTTGTTTTAGCGCCTTCTCTTGACATATTGTATACGCATTAAATTAAGAATGACATTAATTGTTGCAATAAAAATATTTTATTGCACGTTTTTTGTCGATAAAATTTAATACTGCATTATTTTAGAATGTTTATTTTACATAACATATATTTTGCAATCGCTCAGACAATTAAATATCTTACAATTAATTTAAAGCATTAGACAGATGAAGCAATCCGAAATTTAATACAATGTCTGAATGTTTGAATCTTATGAAGAAACTATTTTGTCTTAATTAAATCTGCTTTCTTCGTAATTATTTAGATACTAATAAGTGAGCAATAAAGTTTACCTGATAAGGTGGCCAAATGCTGTAAGCCTGAACGTCCCTCCAACTGGGCATCTCCAATCCGGAAGCATTTTTGCTGTCATCTTCGGCAACAATGATGCTGTACGACGTGACCGCTCCGTTCTGTTCGCTGAAGTAGTTTTTCCTAAACCTGATTTGAATTGTCGTGCTACTTTTACAGACCTCGGTCGGTACCACTTGCGTGGACGGCTTTGGAGGTGCCAATATCGGCATCTTCTGCTTCCAGACCGTCTCAGGACCAAAACCGATCTTTGTCTCCGCTTGAATCCGGAAGATATAAGTCTTGCCCGGTATGAGGGATTTGATAACACCACGGAACTCGGTTGGCCTGAAGTCCTGCATCTGGGTATGGGTCGAGCCCTAAAAAATCGCAAGAAAACATTCGTATAATTTAATGCATTGTGTAACGTATTTTTAAACGTATAAAGAATGTTGCGATACGCTCCGCGTATTTCTTAATGTTTTCGATACCATAACTTGTAAACGTAAATTTCTCAAGCATATTTTAAATGGATCTTACTTCTAAACCATAAGTGATGCTAAATTTTGTAATGATGCCATTTTGCTCTTGACTCGGTAGAGACCATACGAAGCTGATGTCGCTTGGTTGAATGTCGATAGGATGAAATTTCTCCACCTTTCCTGGATATGATTCGCTGGTGGTAAAGCTGGCGCTGAGTGGATTTGAGACTCTCAAGTAAGAGGATTCTGTACCCGAACGTACAACCAATGTGAATGTATAATTTCTATGCGGCTTCAGATCAAAAATGGTGATCACGTTGACCGAGGTTATATTTTGGATGTAGTTCCCTTCCGTATTTATATATTGTACTTCAAAAGTATCGTACTCTCCGTGAGGGATGTCCCAGGTCAAAGTGATCCTCGTATCATTTACGTCGATCGCATGGATCGCAGTGATCGGTTCAGGATCTAGAAATTATATTTATCTTCGGGCTAGTAAAAAGAGATGATACGAGCAAATGCCTGATCGTTATGTAAATATTAAAAGATTTTTGTTTGCATAGATAATTATCTAATAATATATGATATACAATATAAGTATTAAATAAATCTTGGAGCTACTAGAATAGACAGAAATATTGCCGGTATAAAAAATGAAATATATTTAATTCCTTCACTGCGATCTTTTTATAGTTAATAATCGTATGTAACATAATTACAATGTTATTCCACAAAATATAATACGCAGGTGTAATGTCTCAAAAAAGAAAATCTAATGATACCACGCTTCTAAGTGGATTATCTGCGAATTCGTACAGTCTTTAGGTACGTTATGTTAGATACAGGAATAATACGTATCAAAATTTCACTCCTTTCTATTTTAAACAGTTTGAGCTAATGTTATTCATGTAAATCAATTAAAATTAGTATATAATCTTCGGGATTTGCTTTAACTCTCATTGTATTATGTGGATACTCACAGAGTCGATCTTGCCGGAGGAGAGGTCTGCTCTCCACATTATCGCTTACTGTCCAAACAGTCACGTTATATAGTTTACCAGGTGTTAATCCAACAAAGGAAACCTTGGTATCAACGTCATCCACCATACGCTCCTTCGTGGTGTTATGCTCATCGCTAATCCTGAACCGGTAGAGATCAAACCTCGAGGATTGAATCGGCGTCGGTGTATATCTTAACGTCAATGACCCTGGTTGGTCTCGGTCGACTACTACGACGACCTCGGACTGGATCAGTGGCACTAAATTTCAAATTTCGTTTTTGTTTGTCTAGTTACCATCGATCTATTATTGATTGTCCTTAACTGCCCGTTAGACTTTGAACGAAATCACCAAGCCGATATAAAATTCTGACAGACAAATATGATGTAACAGAAATATATAGCGAAAGCACATGAGCAAATTTAATAACTGGCAGTTAAGATGTCACGTATAGCCATTAGTTATGCACGTGAAATATGTTAATGCATTGTTAAATAGCGGAAAATAATGAATACATTAATATGACTTCACTCGTCATCGCTGATGAATGAAACCGATGCACTCACTCGTTCTTGTGGTTAAATTGGTGATGTCGCTGACTAGATCATACGAGATCGTGTAGACGACGAAGAAATACTGTACTCCAGGCATCAGGTCGCTCACCAGGATCTTCTCGGTTTGCACAGTGTTTTCTTCGAAACTGGTATCGGGTACATCGTTAGTCTCACTGACGTTCTTCGTCCTGGAGTCCTCTGGATTCTCTACTGGCCACCATCTTATAACGTAGGTTTCGATGCGACCTTCAGGTCGCGGCCATTCGAGAGTTACGTTGGTGGAGTCGATAATCGGAGTGATATTTAGAACTGAATTAGGCCCTTAAAAAATGACAAGCAGATATATCAAAGTCTGAGTCTCAAGTGGCTGTTAATTATTTCAATCATATTAATTATTATCACAAAGTTATGTAATAATTCATAGTGTACTTACTGACTGTGTGATTCACTTGCAACGGATACAAGCTTTCGACGCCGTAACTGACGGTGTTCACTTGTATGGTATATCTTTCGCCGGGTGTCATGTCCGCCACTTCTGCTTCCGTATCACGAACACTGGGAAGTTTGACCCATCTGGGATCGTCTTCTGTACGATATCTGATGGAGTATTCGGTAAATATTGAGTCCGTCGGCGCTTCCCAATGCACAACAACGGTATTGCTCGTGACTTTTTCGATACTGAGATTCTTTGGTGGATGAGGCACTAAAAAGTAATTCAACAAACCGTTAATGAATTAAATAACTTTTACGGATAATGTTGAATGAAAGAGAATTAGATTATTCTTAGGAAACTAGTTAAATTTATTTACTTACGAACGGCTTGCAAGTAGTCGTGTGGTTCGCTTCGAAGTCCATGACTAATGGCAAAGACTTTAACTTCGTATGCTGCACCAGGATAAAGGTCTTCTAAGACAATATGCGATTCCGTAGTTAGAGTGGTTGCACTTTCCCCAGTGTCATTTCTGTTGTGGGTCACTTCGAATTTCTCTTGTTTAGAATTGACGTCGCTTTTCCAGGAAATATTTAAACCTTTTTCAATAGGCTTCAGATCTTCAATTACAGGACTAGCGGGACGTGTTGCTTGGTAAAGGACGGTTTCGTTTGACTCGACTTTATTGCTAATCGCTTGAACTATTATGGAATAATTTCTTCCGGGCAGTAGAGCTTCCAGCGTAACCTATCGATTTAACAATTATGTCAGAAAAATGTAGAAAAAATGAAGGTTGTGCAAAATCTTTCTTGTTTTACAATTTACGCGCTTACCTTTGTTTTGTCAGTCGTCAAAGTATTACTATCACCACCAATCGTCGTTTCCACTTCATGATACTGTAGCTTATAACTATCCTGTGTACTGGAATTCTCTGGACTCCACGAAACTTCTACCATACCAGTTTTTTCATCGATCACCGCTCTGAGATCGTGAACAGGTAATGGTTCTACAAGTATGAACAACAATATAATTGTAAATAATTACAAGTTTGCCATCTTCAATAAGTACTACATTAAGAGGCGGAAAATAAACACGTACTTAAAGTGACATCTCCACTAGCCGGCCAGCTGGTGACTTTACCAGAAACAGTTTTCACTACCACTTGATATGTTTTGCCAGGTTCCAAGTCCTTGAACTCCCATCTGTTCTCATCGTCTCGGTTTCGCGTGACTGGCGTAAGCCTCCGATTACTACCGAGCGATATTTGATACTTGTCGAACTCGGACGTTCCATTGGGAGGGTTCCAAAACATGCGAAAGGAAGTCGATGTTACAGAGGATTTGTCGAAGGTCACGTTGAGAGGACGTAGCGGTACTGTACGATACTGGGCCGTAGTAGGCGCGGATGTTTCGTCCTCGGAAACCGTCTGTACGGAAATGTTGTATGCTCTACCTGTAAGCGGAAATACGAACGATTTAGAGGAATAAAACACAATTTGTACTATTTTAAAATAAGTAATGAATTTATTTTTACATTTTTAAGAACACATAAAAATCGAATAATATTTTTTTTAATTTTCTATTAGAATTCTTTTCTATTGTAGTTGCATGTTTGTACAATTAAAATTAAATATATGTATGTTAAATGTAGAAAATGAAATTGTTTAATATAATTTAATACAATTTAATTAAATACAAGTATAAGTGTTTGATATAATTTAATTAAATACAAGTATAAGTACTTTTATAATTATTTTTTTATTTATAAAAATAAATTATAACTTTCTCATTTTTACTGAAGTCGATCGGCGAATGTCCTAGTTTCTTCTTTTATTTTTATTTAAAAAAAAAAGTCAGTATGTCAAACAGCATAATCGATTTCAGTGGGGATAAGCCTTAATAAAAAATTTTCTTTGATAAGCCTTATATTTTACTAAATCAAATTTAATTTTGTTTTAATGTTAAAAAAATATTGATACACTTATGGAATTTATCCGTCTCGCAACTCATGTACTGCTCTATTTACAGCAAATGTATACTTTCTCCGCGATTTTAGATAGCTCCGTTCGCATATGTAGAAAAAGAGAACGAAATCGATGTGCAATCTCTATCAATTATCAAAAGTAAACTAACTTAATTTCATTTAAAAATTCCCGAAATTATCACTAAAAAAGAACAATTTTTTTAAAGATGAAACAAAAATAATAAAAATAATATAATATTTGATCATGTTAAGGATTTTTTTGCCAATATTATTTGATTAATCAATAATTTTTTGTTAAGTTGAAAAAAGCGTTTGCTTTTTTTAGAAAACTTAATTTTGTGAATTGTGTCATTTTTGTAGAAAGGGAAAGCGCGCGATATATAAGATTTATTTATTTGCAATTTAAAAGAATATAATATATATTTCTAGAAATACATTTACAGAATAAAATTTGATTTATTTGGTGTATTTGATAGTTTTGTAATATGTGTGATTACGTGCTAGCAAAACTGACCTGGAACAAGTCCTTTGAAAGCTGCCTGTGCGGGACCAGGTGGTTCGCCTTCCTTCTCCACATAGAGAACAGATTCTATCGCATCAGATGGGTCTATGCTAATTTTGTAGTGTGTGTATATTCCGGCCGGATAAGGCGGTTGCCATAGCACCAGCAGCGTTGTCTCGTTTCTGAACCAGACGATGAACTTTCCCGGGATGTTTGGCTCTATAAATAATCCAACGCTAGTATCGATCGTTATGAAATATTTATAATTTTCAAGGTATTGATGTACTTGTCGTAAAATTCCTGCTGGTATAAGCGACGCTTTCTTTAGCGTCCAACACGGTGAAGAGTTGAAGCGAATATGTGGCACCAGGCGTGAGATCACGTAGTGTGTAGGGCACCGAGTCGACGGGGATGACGGTGGTCTTGGGATTTCCGGTATCGCTGAAGCTCTGCGTCCGCAACCGGAAACCGGAATAATTCCCCTGAGCCGGAGGCGACCAATATACGATCGCGGTCTTCCCATTTCGTACCGATACCGTCAAATTTGACGGAGGATCGGGTGCTAGTGAATTAAATTATATTAATTTGACTCTCCAGAGGTACTCACAGCAAGTCGAACTATTCGTTGTTCGTCTATCTTTGCGCTTGTAATTATAATTGTTCAACTGTTCAACCGTTCAATTTAAAAGATTTATCGAAACTGTACATTAAAATAAACTGTTTATAAAACGGTTTATCTTAATAATTTTAATTTAAATAATAATAGCTACGAAAGTATGAACAGTTTATATTTTTTAAAAGGCGCACTAGCAAAAATCGCGTTAAGATCAGATTACATACGTGTCGTAATTGACGCAGTCCACGTCAGCCAATCGTGTAGAGTGCTGTTGCTGTAGTACAGCCAATACTCGTATCTCGTCCCAGGCAGGCCGTCCCTGAACTTTATGACATCACCGATGTCAGTGGCGGCTATGGTGGTATTCGGTGGTGGAGAGCCAACGGGTGGGCTGTAATCCAGACGGTACCAGGAACCACCCTGACTCAGATTGCCTGGTATCTCAATCGCGAGATCAGCCGAGTACGTGACCTGAAGTGAAACACAGAAACCGCTATTAATTCGCACGGTTGTATCATCATTTGCATAATTAATAACTCCCTGGCATTAACAATGTGTTTTGCAAACTAATGCAACCTAATTATTATATGGACAGCATAAAATGTTTATTAAAAGAATGCTAATTTTATTTACAAAAAAAGAGTTTTGTTGATTCTGCAAATTATTTCGTTTCAAAAAATTGATTTCTTATTCGGTCACCAAATCATAATAAAATACGTTTGTTCGAACTTTTATCAACGAATTAAATTTTTTTTGGTCGCGAGATAATGTTTCTATGAACAATCTTATACAGCAGAATTTTTCTATTTTATCAAGAAAATAAATTTCGTTGCAATATCAAATAATTGGTAGAAAAAAATTTAATTGCTTTCACATTGGAACATAAACTAGCAATAACGGTTCTGCGACAGCAAGTTTCCTTTTCTCCGTGTATATGTGAGTTATTAATATATAATTTAATAGATACCCACATGCGTACATGTAAGTTAATTATATAGAGCAATGTATAAAGAGGCTCGATTACGTTTGAATAGAATGGATTATGCAGTATCCTTATGCAACAATCTGGTTCTATGAGAACATGCGTATATGTACATCTAACTGTTTCGGACTCATCTTGACGCTCGTATGCTTTTACTGGCCTCGGCACGCAATGTCGCAACCGTGAGTCGTGGGTCAAGCTCGTGTTAGTAAGGACCCGTTATAAATCAGCAATGTATCTTGAATTTCAAGGCTTTGGCGTTCTTAAAGATAATGAAGAAACTGAAAGAGCCATTTATAGTATCATCGATCCCTCATCTATTTTTTATTTCCAATATATAGATAATTCCGATAGCAAGAAATTTGTACGCTTTTGCATACTAACGATTATTCGACTCGTCGTGATTTTTGCGTGATATCGTGATTCCCACAGTGTGAAACGACTCTAAGTTTATGGACGGCTTTTAACGAGGCCCACGACCTCCGTTCAGCGCTTCGCTTTCTCCATCGCGAAATATTGGCCATTAACTTGCGAATGCACGATCGTCCAGTCCCTCGTACCAAACCATTTTTGTTCATTTTTTTTTAACCGTGTGTTTACAGTCACGTGCGTTTAGTTACTAAATTGTTTCTCAGATAAAAAATTTTGAAACCCTTTCAAACTGACGTATTGACGTTCTTCAACAAAAAACAAGATTTTTTAAATTAAATTTTATTAAATTTATGACATATAATATTTGAAATTCTTGAAAATTTTGAAACCCTTCAAACTGATGTATTGACGTTCTTCAACAAAAAACAAGATTTTTTAAATTAAATTTTATTAAATTTATGACATATAATATTTGAAATTCTTAAAAATTTTGAAATCCTTCAAACTGACGTATTGACGTTCTTCAACAAAAATCAAGTTTTTAAATTAAAATTTATAACATAATATTTGTACGAAATTTTTATAAATCAGAAAAAAATTAATTCGTTCATATTGATGTCCAGGAATGTCTCAGTTATATGCAAAAGATCGAAATAATAGTTATGGGAAATTGTGCAAACGGTATATTGATTTTAATACTCGCTGTTACTCATAGCTATGAATTCTTATGTACAGACAGACAATTCACGATATGTATACTGGGAAGCAATGCGTTCCCAGACATGAGAAAGATTGCAAACCTATAACGCTGCCGCTGACACGTAATAGAGAGCTCTCTGCAGCTGATGTCCAATATACCAAGCCATTCAATACTCAATAGGAAAATTTTATTTGTAAGAAAAAATACCGTTAATAAACATTCTTAAGACAGCATTTCTTTTATTAAATATGGAATTTCAGAAATTAAACGCAAGTCAATCTGTGATATACGATAAATATAAAAAAGTAATCAAATCTCCATTAAAATTGTCAAAGGATCGAATTACCAACTATCAATATCCATTTATGACAATCAGCGTGACAGGAAAATTGTTTGAGAAAGGAAAAGTAGAAATTATTTGGTTTCTCAATAAGTCTTGACATAATTTTATATCTAATCTTATTAACACGTCAATCACTTTATACACAAAAATTCAAAAGCAATGTTGAGTGGATTATTGATGAATATTTCAATATCCATTCGGATCTAAAGTGACGAAATCGCTTTTTCTACGAAACCGTTCGTGAGACAGTGAGGTGCGTATTGATCCCTGCTCTATCTTCTTCTATCACATCGTCTCTTTTTCATCACCTTCTCTTCGTTTCTCTCAATCGTATCTCTCACAGGCGGCCTATCCCTCGTGCCTGACGGCGTACGGACGACGACAAAAAACTTCTAATTTGTAGAAAGAAGGCACAAATAGCATGCCGACTTGTCAGAGATAATCAAAAAATACGTAGCTGAGGCATGCAAGAATTTCGTTTGCCTCATACTTTGAAAGGTATAAATTCATTTCGTGGGGGGTTGAAGATATTTGCCGCACGATGGACGCGATGATTAAACGCGGCGTGCTGAGAACGTGATAATTTACGCTGTGCATTTTATAAAAAAACCTGAAAGAATTTAGCAAACAGAGATTTAACGATTTATCGTGGTAAAAAGTTGTATGTTTGAATTTTTTAGCAAAAATACCTTTTGTACTTGCAAATAGAATCCTCGCGTTGGCATTTAAAAGGTACTTAAAATAGATTTATTTCAATTTTTAAAAAATTTATATAATTAGTAAGCAAGTATTAATTTTTAGTCTACACAGCAAATCTATGTAATTCAAGAATAAAAAATAATTTGCAAGTGTAATTATATATTATGATTGAAATACTGATATATGATACATTACATTGCAATGCAAAATGTGCATGACTTTATTCCATCATAGATATCTGTTTGTTTCGAATTTTTTAAACAAGGTTAGATTAATCACATAGCTATATTACGCACAGTTTTAACTAGGTAAATCGTGTTGTGAAATAAAAGACTGCATTCTAGTAGTAGACCCATATCATGTATATCACAAAAATACCGCGACATTTTTTTCTCTGCACAGCCACGTCAAGTTTCAAAGTAGATTTTTATCTTCTCTATCACATTTTATTAGAAAATTAGAGTTATGGTTATATCATGTATGTCACTCTACAGAAATACCTCGCGATATTTCTTTCTGCACAACTCCGTACCGTATTAACTTGTCTTTCTGCATAACTACGTCCAGTAATTTTTTATCTTTCCTACCATATTTTACTGGAAAGTTTGAGCTACAGTATTCGTGTCACGTATGTCGCTCCAAAAATATCTCGGTATTTCTTTCTCATACATAGAGCCGCGACCAATAAAGCAACTTTAATTCTTTTTGCCATAATTGTATGTCGATGTACACCACCAGTATTGAAAGCGCATAGTATAAGTACATAATAGTAAGTAAACTATACATTTTTAGTACTGACGATACATATCAAGACACGATCTATATTTTATTGGAATGTTTGATTTAAGTAGCGTGATGGCTTATCGTTTCCAGTTGAGATTTTGAAAGTAGAAAGTAGCATCCAGCCACTTTCCGTGAAGTATAAACGGATCTCGATCGCATGTTTGAAGGAAGTCTAGCGCTCACTTCACTTCCGGCTGACCGTTGTCACGCGCGCCTAGCGTATTTCCGACCTTGCGAGCGGTTTTCGTTCACGTTTAATGTAGTATATGGAAGTAGGTGGAAGTAACACGTCTGTGGTATCCCGTCAGCGTTCGTGACACTTTGCAGCTGGTATACGTTGTCCGTCACTCTCTCTTATTCGCTTTGGTATCCTGCTATTAGAATATTAAACAAGCTTTGCTCCCTTTTTTTAAAACTGATATCGACCCAATTAATTCAAATGTGCTAAATTCGTTCGTGTACGGTAAGTTAAGATTAAGTTGCTTTGAAAAATCTTCTTGTAAAACGATTTGATTTTTCTATGTTGTATATAACGTTTGATCGAAGAAGAAGCTTTCTCTTCTTTATATTAAAATGTTATTTCGAAAATAACGAAATGATTTTTTTTTAACGAGATTATTTAGGAGATCATATAAGAAAATATTGATTTCAATAAAATAAGTATAGCAAGCATGATGAGTCATGATTACTTGTGTCATCCGGTGCATTATGTCGACATCGGAATTGACTGATTGTATCCTCTATCACATTCGTATTATTTGATATAACGCATTACCTTTGTTATCGTCATTTCCTCTTCTCTCGGAAAGTTTCTGTCAGCAAAAATTATTTGCGAAGCTACTAAAACAAATATTGCCTAACTAGTGTAGCGAGAGGATAATAATATAGGAATAGAGAGATTCTCAGGTCTATGCCCTCGACTTTGCTTTGTTTGCCGGGACTAAAGCGAGATAAATTTTTTGTTGGAAATTTCATTTGTATAACTATTTTACGCATTAGCTACGGATTGCAGACTCGTCAATACAGCACGACGGGAATCCGATATTTCCTTTGTTTGTCACAGACTAGGAAGGTATCAAACGTACAATTGTGTTGAACGCATTCTGGTACACGAACGAACTCCGAATCCGTAAATAAGTGAGACCATGCTCGTGCATAGAATATATCAGAAATAAAAGAACGAATCTCGGTGAAAATTCAGATTTAAACGTAAGTAAACAACGCTGGGAACATAATAAAATAAACGTCCTGAAATTGTCCTTAGCTAGCTTAACAATAAGGCCTTTTTATAAACTGCAAAATTAACAGCAGCATATCATTATTTTTGAAATAATATTTCGTTACATAGAATCTTCTTATTTGCTAATTTTACAAAATTTATAAATATAAGAGACGTGTGCTATTCTGTTCCTCCATGTTCTCGTTACGATTGCACTTAGGAAAGCATCCAATGTATCGTAAATCCAGCGATCGTTTTATTTATAAAAAGAATAAAGAAAGGCACTCGATTCGAATGTGCACTCGGGAGATTCTAAGTAGCTCGCGTGCTTCGCCATTTTTACCCCTTGCAAAACCTGTTGCACGACCTTGTTCGATTCGTGTACGATGGCCTTCCCTTTCTTCCCTTTTAGTCGCTATTTAGTATCCTTATGTCTATTTTTAATCAATTATGTATTTATCTTTTTAAAATCTGTCGGATGAAATTCAATTGCTTTTATTGTTCGTTTTGCGATAATATTTATGTCACAAAAATGTGATGCGACAGGCTGCAAAAAGCTATAAGAGCTGTTTATAACGTTCACTATTCGGAAAATATGATATAAATGGCGCAAGCCGCGTTGCATGATAATTAATAGTGCGTAATTAATTAAATGGAATGTACTTTAATTTGCTAATGGCCGTACAACTAAATAATAACAGTGCGATAAATCTGTGGTAATAATAACATGTATGTTATTCTTAGATAATCGCCATGCTGACGTCACGCACATCTCGCTTGACAAATTCTCTGCCGTTATCGATCATTTGTCAAAATGAATTTATACATTTTTATAAACATATACACATATATATATCTTGAGAATTAAACAAAGGGTTTAAAATTAAAACAGTTTTTTAAATACAAAAAAATTTGAAACATAAACATCTCACAATTTGAACAAAAGTAATAATCGAATCCTCGATTTTTAACGTTCAATGATTCGGAAATAAATTAAATATCAAGGAAAATGTGAACAAAAATATATGTTTATTGTAAACAAAAATGACTTTTTATGTTCTGTTTGCTTACAATACATTGTCTATTTATTTTATTATTTCTTGAATTTGTATAATTTCAAAGTTGATCAAGAATTATTTAAATTAGAAATTTGAATTATTTAAATAGACGCTCGAAATTCGACTGCTCAAAAAATTTCGAATGCTAATATATTCTGTCGACTGTGATACAGCATTTTAGAACGTATCACGGATATTCCATTGTACTCGCTTTGCCAGTAAATTGCTCACGAATGCGTATTGTACCTACGTTTACATTTGATCGACCACAAATCGACCCACATTCCCACGTATCGTCTGCGAACAAGCTCGGCGTTTCTTGCGCTAGCACGCAAACGAATAAAGCTGTAAATTTACAACCAGATGTTGTATGAATTTCAATTTGGTTGTTTGTCTTACACACACACACACACACACACACACACACACACACAGAGAACTGATTATGTAACTTTTACAACAAGTAACTCTCATCGCGTGATCATCCTGTTACATTGTCCGCGTCATTGACGAAGCGTGGCACTGAAGCGTCTATTGGGACGCAGCAGGAAGAAAAAACGGTAATGACCGTAATGCAATTACGAGTAATTGGGAACGGAATAATCAACGATAATTTCCCATTGACGTGTTGTGTCGAGGTCCGTTTACAAGCAAATCGGAAACACGACGGGACTGTTAAACAGAAATCCCGTCTCGATCGTAATGCGCGGCGTTAAAATCTCTCGTTCGCCAGTCATCGCATTTTTACAACGTAAACGAGACAGCGAATTGACAAGCCTAACATTTTTTTATTTTTGTCGGAATTATCTTTAGCTTTATCTTTTTTGAGCATGCTATTTATAACCGCCGAATATTTTTGTGAGCTTGATACTAATTCTTAATGCTCGAAACTATTAGTCGGTGACTATACAATTGTACGAACATCGACGTGAAAAATCCTTATCAACCAGACGAGCGAAACGACATTCCAAGCAGCGATAACGCTGCTTATGTTTAACTATCGCTCGGTAATCCAATTTCAGTATACTTTTTTCTGCGCACATATATATGACAACAGAAATGTAAAGTCTTATAAAACAATAAAAATATTGAACGTTTGAACATTCAATTAGCCTTATTGTTAAATGTAGCGGAAGATGTTCTTCTCCGGAAAATAACAGTGAAATAATATCGTTCAATGAGCGATATGTCACGTACGTGTTGAAAACAAACGACGTATCTTAATGATAATGTGTCAATGATAATCGGCCAATTTTTTCTTCCGAAAAAACGATAAATGCAACGTGCCATATCGAGCGCAATATAATGCCTCGTTAACTGCTTGGCAAATCGCTTTGACGTTTTTTTGCAGAGACAACTAAAAGATGAGACCGGTTATGAAAACGTTTTCCGTGTTAAAAGAAACTAAAAGTATTTACTGTCGATCAACATACTAGTCAATGTTTTATTAATTACCCACACATTTATTTAATTAAATATTTTTTTCTCCTTAGAACTTAACAAAAATACTGAAAAGACACACATTGATACATATATGTGGCACTATTTCTGACTTTGGAATGAATATTTACAATTGTTTGTCAGGAAGAAACTGCTAGACATATGTTCGTTATAGATTAAAAATACAATGCAACAAGCTAATAATATGCTAATTGTAACTCATCGTTGTTACGTGAAATGTATTTTTCTTTGGTTTTATCGACAATAGAGATAAGTATAGAAATAACTTATTATAATATCTAACGAACATAGAAATGCTGTTTTCCTCGTAAATAGCTGGCACATAGAATTTTATTTTACTAAAAGAATTTACTACTTTTAGCGTATTTGCGAGTACTAATAATTTCCAAGAAAAACATTAACCACAACTGTCATAGATTAAGAAAATATTTACGCGAAGCGACGATTATATCTGCCAAAAAACGATTGCGATTCCTTGAATCTATCAATTATATAACGAAGGAATCGTATTTATCTGTAAATCAGCCTCTGGCGAAGATTCATCTCGATTTGCTTAGTTATTCATAGCTGCGATCTTCTTGATTGCTACTAGTAAAGAAAAAAAATATGATAGCATCGTAGATGTGTCTCGCAATAACATGACATTTGCATAAATTCCATCTTCATTCTGTGATCCGATATTTTTCATAGTAACAATCCGACTTACACCTGACAGTATACATTCAGTACAGCGTAGGATAAACCTAGATAAGATCCGCGTGCACTTAACGATCTCGCTTCCTGTTTACCAAATGCCCGCGGCTTCTCGCCGGTAATTTGAGTCTTTGCGTGGCTACGAAGAATCATTGTGAAAAAGCATTTACCTCCTCGTAAGGTGATTGATGATTGCGTAACCCGAGATACAGACGTTGTAGGTGATCGCTAGGTCGCTCGCCAGGCTTGGATGCCTCTACCTACGTACCGAAAGTTCTAGAGAGTGCAACATCTCACACAATGATAATATGCTATCGCATTTATTTGCGCTAGCATGATCAAGGCAATTTACGAAACAAAAGAGTATAGTGTATGCGCTTCTTTTCCAAGAATTTGTTGAATAATTCGAAATTGCATTACTAATTGCAAAACTAACAATTTTATTGAGATATTTTTATTATAATGTACACAGCTCTATACATTACAAAATATAATATAGATACATATCTATTCTGTTTCGGAATAATTAATTGTAATAATTGAAAATGTAAGATAAGAACCATTATAAATGTTTAAATAAAAATCGAATACATAATAAAAATATTTAAAAGACATTATAAAAACGCGTTCTGAAAATTTTTGAAAAATATTTTGAATATTTTCAAATTTTTTGATATAATAATATAATACGTTATATTGTGACACAAGCATTGCGCGTACAATGGTGTCAATTGTGTGATAGTATTTCAATACGTTTCAATCGAGAAAGGAATACATTTTGCTGTAACTTGACCGTTGCAACTCATTTGGACATAAAACGCGTGCTTATTCCTTGGTTATTCGTGACGCATTTATGTGCCTCGCAACTTTTGATTTTCCGTAATTAAGGCTTGCGTCATCATTCGTGCGATTATACTACTCTTGGGACGAACGAGTACAAAAGTTTGGCGTTTAACTTTTCAGTGGAAATGCAACGAATCATTGCAAAACTGCATGTTCACATGTATGAAATGAACGGCAATTAATTCATTTTTAATGAACTCGTTTGTTATATAAAGTAATTTAAGATCTTTTAATATACAGAAAGAATTATTATTGAATGAAAATATTAAATAATTTAAAATGAAATAATATCTAGCATTTTTTAAATATTATAAATATTATAAATGAGAATTTGTGATGATTTGGACAACTGTTTAGAAATAATTATCGCTGATCTTTCAGAGAATTATACGTTTTAAATTTTAATTAAAAGTAATTAACGCATCCAGGAGTTTCATCATAAATGAACATTTTTCAGACGCGATATCCCGATTTCCATTTTTACATCCGGATGTTTATTTTGAATAAATTTGTCTGTAAAGACCGAATTGCAGTTTTTAACTCGTGAAACTCATAAAAAATTAACTCCTTTATATTTTGAGAAAGATAGATTTTTGAATTGAATAACGACAAAAATTATTCCTAATGTATATTACGAAAATAAATCAATAATGCACGAAGAAAAGAAACTACTGTGTTTTACGTTACTGTGTGTTACGATACGTAACTAATTTTAATGACCAACGGATTTATCTTTAATATTCTGCAGAGTGTATTAATATTCTGCAGTGATGTATATGACCATATTACTATAACATTCCATGGATTATTTGTTAATCACACTTTTAAATACAGTAATTTAATTTTATCTATGTATCTTACTAAATGTTTTAACTATAACTATAATTAAGAAACTGTGCTTAGAAATAACAAAGAAACATAACAATGCTTGTATGTTGACATAAAACTATTTTAATTACTTCAACACAACAATTAAACGAACTTAATCATACAAACTTCTTACGTTTGCAAATAAATTTCTGCAATTTTTTTACGTTTTTCTGTCAGAAATCAGATATTTTACGATACGATAGCATTAATGTTTTCAATCATTGCATAAATATATTTACATGCTAAAAAGGAATTTTATTATCGCAGCAAAAAATCGTTGTTACTGCATATTCGACGTGAAAGCGGCCAAAGATCGTTAACAGTTCTAATTATTCGATTACAGCAGAATCATATTTTGTTTGTAAAAAAGGAAAGAAAAATTTTGCCAAGAAAGTTAGATCCGTAGAAACTTAAATAAAATTAAGTAAAATTATTTATAGTTAAATTAAAATAAAAATTATTTTTATTAAACGTATTTTTTTTATAATATAACAAAGTGGCTGATTTACGAAGAAAATAAAAATTAAGATATTATAGTAAATTGAAATAATTTCACAAATTTAATAAAACTATGTTCTGTGAATATGTGTGTTCTCCTTACTGTTCACAATAATTAGCAGAACTGATTGTAGCAATATGAAATATGCCAGCTTTCTTTTACCATGTAATCAATATAAAGTTTGTTCACGTTCTAGAGTTGCTTATCGATATAGTTATGTAACCTCTCACTTTTCTGTACATTGTAAAATTCAATGCAAATATAATCAATAAGTGATCCATAAGAAAACTAACTGCTTGTCTCATCGTTTGTCTTTAATAACAATAAGATAAATTGAAGATTTCTTGTGTAAATCGCAAATCCACACTTTAATTAAGACGTGATCTTAAAAAAAAGTCAGCCGCGCGAAGATTCCACTGCAATCCTTGAACACGAAGGCGATGTCACCGACAATGGAATGACATCAAACGTATATGATTTTATTAAAAGTGCGATGTGCTTTATCTAAATGCATTCAGATGGATGCGTGCAACAATGAGAAAGAACAAGAAGAGAAAGTGGGAATAAAATTGCAAGAGTGTTCACGCAGATGCGACCAGAAGGCAGAAGGATGAGTCGGGATGTACCAAAAAAGCCAGCAAGCTGTTTCCTTTCTTTTATGTCCACCGACGTCAGGGAACTACGCACGTAGTGCACCATCACTCGTATTTTTATCCCTTATTCCAAGTCTTTTATTACACGACGTGCGAAAAAACGAATGAACAAGCGGATTAAGTGCGAGTAATAAAATCACGGATTTTTTTATTTATAAGTAAATGGAAAAAAAACAAGCATAAAGGAATTGAATTAAGCATAGAATTAATAAATTAATGCAGAAAGTTTAATATTAAGGTAATAAATAATAATATTTCAGAGAAGCTTCGGGACGTCATCGTTGCATAGATTATCAATAAATTGATAATTTATGCATCGACGATGGCAGAAATATAACAAACTATTTAATTACGTAAATAATTATTTGTAAAAGAGGAAACGCCGCGTGGAAAATTCGAAATATGACGTGTGGAATTAAGCGGCAAATTTATATTAATAAATCCACGTTTGCAAATTATTTCTACATTAACGTACGTAATTGTATGACAGTATAAAATCTACTATTTAATAATATCTTTTAAGAAAATTAATGTAACAATTACAATCTAATCATTCAAAGAATACATTTAGTAGATTGAAAATATCGGAATATCCACTTAAGTTTATAAATGATTATTAAGAATTAAAATCAGAAAGGTATCAAAATGTGTCAAAAGAAATTTTATTTTAATTTTATTGATTTTGAAACTTAATATTATGATAATATGACGAAATGTATAAGTAAAACTTATATTCTTTATTTTTCAAGATTTACAATAAAGATGAAATAGTCATAAGTTTTGCAGAGTAGAGTAAGTTGTCCAAATCTTTTATTTTCAACTTTAAATATGTAAATATTAAATATATGTTTACTTTCTGATTACACACTTTTATCTAATTAGATTGAATTGAAAGCTTTCAGCTTCTAACTCAATTACGAAGAAAGTTAGAGAAAGCGAGTTCTGCTTGCCTCCTATAACAATTTAGTTCCATCAATTTGTTATTTATATTATCTAATATTTTTATACTAACGTGTATAATCTAAATATAATTAATACATGTATTGTATACAACCGCATATTTCAATAATTTTTTGTCTTTGTTTGTGGTTTGCTTCGATTTCGGTTTTTACAAGCCATTCGTGACAGCTAGACGCGATCGAAAGTGTCGGATATGATTCAGACGAGTGAACGATGATTTATTTCTCCCATCTGTTCTATTTTCGTCACGTGCAGCCATATCTTCCCAGGCTAGTCCAGGATATAGTCGCACATCCGGATGAACCGAAGTCGTTTGACACTCAGCAGAGCACCACGTGCAGCTTGTCCTTGCCTTTGCAAGTCGCCGTTTCCGGTAAGTCGCAACCATGACGGAATAAAGAAAATAAGTTTATTATCTTCAGTCTATTTCGAGTATTATTAAAATATTTTAAATCTCAATATATTAAATTATTATTTTTAATATTTCGGATATTCACTCATTCATACAATCAATGTCTACAGATTTTTTACCTTTTTTTTTTAAATAATAATTACAAATTAGATTTGATTGCAATAATAGTTGCAATAAGTGTTGTGTTATTTGACTACATTGTCTTAGTTGTTTATTCAATGTTTTAATAACCTACTATGTTAATTATTAAACGATTTTATTATTAATGCAAGTATTTCAAATAGTGTTGTTTTATTTCCAAATAATTGCATATAAATGTGTACAATCGAAATATGCATGAGTTTCGTAAAAAGCACGCACGTTCCTTGTAATATTTAAACGAGGCAATACTTCAATCGTTTCACAGTAAAAAATATCCGATAATTGCATATTCATTCAAAATTCGAAGTAAAACTCGGATAAACTGGCTCCATCATATGAGCTGACGAGAACTTCAATCGTAGGGAAACTACCGGAGACGATTTTTGTTCGCGACGGACTAACTAACGATGTGCTCGCGTGTCAACATAACTTATTGCATATGTAGCGTAACGTCCGACTTAAAAATGACGACGCCGGCTATTTGCGAGACATTCTGCGAACAGGGTCTCCGTGGTAAGAGTTTAATATAGCGCGGTCATGAGCCTCGAATTCTGGGCCAATAATGTCACGGTTTCGTTGCACCCACTCTCCTCTTTTGAAAACACGCGAGAAAGGGAAAAATTAAATCAAATCGTATCACATGAGTCAAATCATTGTCATATGATCTTTATCTTTTCATTTTTATTATAAATCTTGAAACAAGAAATATAATTATAACTTTATGGTTAACTTCCAATAATAATACAATACTTGTTGATAAATTCCTGAGAACTCAACTTTTTATCAATAAATGTGATATTTATTGACTTTTATCATTTATCCCATGTTTCCAATGTTTTCCCAAGATAAGCAATGTATCACTTGATCTCGATTAAATAGCCTTTTAATATAATATATAATTTATATTTATATTTTTCGTTTTGTTCGAAAAACAACTAAAACTTAATATCCTCCTTTATTTGTCCATTTATCTCTATCTGCAAAAGGATTTGTTGAAAAATGTTGCATAGACATAGTGGAAACTCATTGTAATTCTATCAAGTAGTTTAGAAAATTTTAAGTCTCTCTCTCTCTCTCTCTCTCTCTCTCTCTCTCTCTCTCTCTCTCTCTCTCTCTCTTTCTCTCTCTTCAGCAGAAGGACAAATGTAAATTTTACGAATGATGAATGAACGATAATATAAAACAAACGAGCATCCGGTACTAATCATGTTGTAAAAATAATATGGAGCACTACAGAGTGAGCGAATTTACGAACAGAAAGCTGAGCATGTGCGGAACCGAAAATGGGATTAGAAGGGTTAAATTACTACTGTAAATTCTATTCAATTATGTGTGTGTTCTACATATTCTAACTGTGTGTTTTACTGCATAATTTTATACTATAAATTAAATAGCTAATTAAATTCATGATTAAAATGATTTTTAATTAATTAATATTTTATCATGAAAAATGTATTAAAAATTTTTCAAAATTATCCAAAACTTACTCGATTTCTCCTACGTCTATGAAATTGAGTGCATTTTAAGATACCGCTGACAATTAGTTTATTATTAATTTAATAATTCTTCTAACTTATAGTTATATATATATAAATTATTACATTTACAAAATCCAGATTTTATAAATCTAATAATGAATTGTAAATTGAACGAGTGTTTAAAATGGCAAGTATTTCTTTCGCAAAATGCATATACATATGTATATAGGATATCAATGTTTTTCATATGTGTGTGCATA
>NW_017304543.1:4540913-4551252 GCF_001594115.1 Trachymyrmex septentrionalis
TCAGTCTATTAGAAGTTTATGTCCAATTAATTTTGTAATTAGAATATCTATACTATTTTTCTAGTGATGATATTGAGACCAACTTTATACGTTAAGATTAATGACAAGTGATGATCAATTTTGATTTTTTTAGGATCGTAAAGAACGTTCCATGGTAATAAAATTGATGTAAAATCGATTTCGCTTAAGAACAGTATCATATAACGGTAATAAAATGCGCGTTGGCTTTCTTTCGAACATAGAACATTTAGACGGTTTACTTTGTCCATTACAAGCTTCATTAGATATAACGCGACGTACTTTCGCCAATCGAACTTTCTTTTAGTCAATAAACCGCGAGGCTAATCCCTCTTCTTCTCCACACTGAATTAATCTCTATAATCTTAGAACACACAATCTGTGCATCATTTTCTAAAGTTTTATAAATATAACATAATATAATATAATATAATACTATTTAAACTAATAAAAATTTTAATCATTTAATTTATCATTTTCCAAGATCTTATTATAAATCTTTAAAATATATAAGAAATTGTAAAATTACTTAAAATCTTTCTTTACACAGGCAAATTGTGTTGTGATTATCACGTGAACGCATCGTTATCTTGCATTGTTTCGCAAAATGATATTCTCGTAACTCATGTCGCTACGTCCAATTGTTGTATAGCGAAATCACTAGTTCCCGGAGAAGAAAAAAAACTCGTTTACATAATTCCAGCACTCCGTAGTGCGTTGAATATTTAAATTACCCGGAAAGGTAGATTTCCTCTTCTCCTCTCTCGCTGGGAGGGAGTGAAATCTCGTAATCCGTGGTTTAACCATCGGCAAACTAATCCCGACAACTAATCATTTTGATTATCTACAGCAGGCATTTAAGCCTTTTTAATCTAATACTACTGATATCCGATTGAATATGTTGTGCTTGCGCAAAAACGGATAAAATATTGAAATTCATTGCATTCGAGTTGAAGACATTAATTCAATACTGGAGAGAAAATTAATTATTACATCTGCGAAGTTTTTATTAAAAAACGCAGTGAACATAGATGTATTCTAATGATACTAATACAATTAGATTCGTCATACTGACGGATACAGATGTCAATAGACATCGGCATTCGAAGCAATGTATTCGCAGTTGAGAAAGCCAGGCGGAGTTTTGCAATGTCAAGATACGATTCGATCGAGCAAAGAAGACTGGATGTCGGTCGCGTTCCCCTTCACCAATCGGTTGACCAGAACTCAAACTCTGATTTCAGTCTGTCGCAAGGATACGCAATCTTTATTGATATTAATATTTTTTACTTAATTTTTGATATATACATCTACATTTGTAATTTTTTCTTTCGATAGAAATAGTGAATAAATGATTCTTACGATTTGATGCAGATATATCTTAGTTCAATTATTATTCGTTATTTGTATCAAAATATTACGGGGTCTTTTAAAAGTGAACTTTTAAATTTGTGCTTACTTTTATATACGAGTATAATATAATTATTTATTCAGCATGTTAAGCTGAATTAATACATCGACTTAATAAATTTAAATTTGCAAGTTTATGCAATACGATTCAGTACGTCACCGCCTCTAGATTGCCTCAAGTACGCGCGTTTCAATGTAAAAGGACATTCTCCAGAGTGAAATGTCCTAGATCGAGAGCATTACTTAGCCGCTCTATGTGCCTCAGAGGTAGATAAGAATAGAAGTAAGTAAAATAATGCAAGGTCGACACATCTCCATTGCTTTTATAAGAGAACAAAGAGGAATCAAGGCTAAAGACATTCAAAATTAATTAGTGCATGGATAAATTATGGAAAGTGATAGTGATTTTAGAATACTCTCTGATAAATTCGAAAAAGCTCAAACAACGTTAAACTACAATTGTTAAATATTAACTTTTGATTAATTTTAAATTTATAACCTTTTTATTACTTATAGGAAAATGAGATAATGAAAAATATGAGTTACAGATGAATAATAATACAACTTTCAGGAGCAGAAAAGAATCGACATTACTTTTTTTTAAACTAACATGTAACTGCATATTTTCAAAATTATCACAAACATGTACGCATGTTACCAATGCACGTCCTTCGCGCTAATACCCACGTCTCTAGCATAAAACAGTACTCTATCAGCATGTCCCAGATCCATGTGGTTATCGGCACTCACCTCGGCTAAAAGAATCAGCAGCAGCAGAAAGATGCTGCTATATTTGGATACCGGTTCTGGACAGAAGACTATACAGCCCGTCATCCTGGATGAATACAAAATCCACCAACGGCGAAACTTCCTTATTCTTGGAGCAACCTCCCTTTGTCCACCCTTTACCCAGATACTCACTGACACCTCACGGAATGACACCCACAAAGACCCACCTTCGGCGTCCAGTTAAGTAATGAGGAATGCGCGAGGAATGTGCGTGTCACATCGATCGATCGACAGCACTGGGACTTATTTCTTCGAGTCGCTGTGTGCCGTGCGTGTGGTATCACAAGAAATCGAGTGTCCCACTCCGGGCTTCTCGCGGTAACAACACCTGTTCGGTTGTTTGACAGCTATGCCGGTGTCGGAGATAGTGACGGCGACGATGGCGGAGGAGCCAAGAGATCGCGGTGGCAGAAACGTTGCCTGCTGCCATATCAGTCGGCGAACCGCGTGTCGCCGAGTCTTCTGCTTGACTGAAGCTATGTGTTATCGCGGGTCCAATACACCAGGAAACGATGACTCGATTAATACGCCGTCCTCGCACCTCGCTGCTCTTAGCTCTCGGGCTCCCCCACTTCGGTCTGGCACATCCGCTGTGTCAGGTGCACCAGAGTCATGTAAATTTTTCCAGAATAAATAGAATTTAATAAATTGTCTTCTTGTGTCTTACAGCGTTCGTTTTCCATTAAATTCCGTTTCGACAGATCGCACAGTCTTCGTATCAGATTGAAGGAATTTGATTTTGTGCGTTACGCATATTCAATTTTACTTCTTCTTTTTAATGTATTTAGAAATGGAATGCTTCTTGCACATTAATTTTGTTTTGTATTGCACAACGTTTTCTTTATATGAAATTACTTTAGAAAACGAGAGTTTAATTGATATAGACATGTAATATAATTTTTATTTAATATATACTTTTATTACAACTGCTTTTTTACATTTTGATGTCTATCTAACGTTGAAAATGTATGTCAATGATCGATACATATGTAGATGACTATGCTACTAAAGAAAGTGTAATAGGCGTGTCTTTACTTTATCTCTCGCACATATTGTATTCTTTTGTTCCGCCTTTCTTCATGTTCTTAAATAGAATACCAGTTTTTTCGCTCATCAGGCATCTTTGTTTCCTTCGACGTTATTCTTGAAGTATATGACGTAAAGAAATCATATAATACACTAACGTAGCAATGAACTGAAGAGTATTATAAAATTACTCCACTTTCTCGCAAAGAAGCTATATTGTGCTATATTTTTACTTCTATTTTATAGTATTCTCTTTTAAGTATGTCTGTCTTATCGCATTTATCTATTCGTCGAATAAAAAATATGTTATCACTTTTCGACTGGATCAGTTTTCGACTGGATTAGTTTTCTCCCTTCGTTACTCTGCGATTTGAGTACTCCAAAGTGTGGAACGGAATAACGAACTAGGGGTGGCACCCTTCGGCGCGGTCAACGTGACAACAATGAGGTAACGAAGCAAGCTTCACAAAACATTGAAAATAGCCGAGAGATTGCTCGGTGATCGGAAACGTGATTTTGTCCAGAAAAGGGTCTGTTCGATCGATTTTCTTTGCATTTATCACTACAATACCTTGTTTCAGTTTTATTGTTATGACAGCTAATTGTGTCAACAATGAAATCGTTATTTTATAAAATTAAAGAAATAATAATTTCAATTTTTTTTAATACCACATTTGTATATATATATATACAAATATATATATACGTGTGTGTGTGTGTGTCTGACCAACAGATCTCTTTTATCTTATCCTCGCTTCATCCGATATCGTTGATGAAATACAAGTTCAACGACGGAACACGACACGGAAACTTTATACAAAATACGGCTGGATTATGAACAGATTAAACCGTTCTATTTTATGCGTCCACTTACCGAGACTTCCTTTTATTACTCTACCGTAGTTCACATGCAATACATCGCGCGTGAGAAGAACCACCGCGCGAAACGTCACACTTAGCGATACGAAGCTATCCCTGAATCATCCATTAGGGCGAAAATTATGAGAAACAAAAGATTCCGAGTAGTTAAGAATACAAACGCTCTGTCTTTGTTAACAAAGAAGCACACAGCATTACTCTATTGCCATTGTCTTTGCCGCTCCCTTAGGCCCTCATTAAGCCACCGGAGAAGAAGTTATATACGCGTCATCATAAAAGAAGCGAAGTCCAGATTTCAAAATAAACATCATAAAACGACACCAACTTTCTTAATTTAAAAGCACACGAGAGTCTTCCTTATTTAAGATCACCGTTCCAGGATGTTAATAAAAATCAGGCCACTGACCGCGCTCCTTCAATCCCACCTTCCAATCACGATTCTTCAAAGAGAACGACATCCCTTAAACGCGCGATTTTGTTCATCTGCGGAGTCGTTGATCCAGCGGAACGTCCGTCTGCTGTCCCTGTCATCTTATGATCCCAACGCCTGGGGAATGTCCTAGGAGATCCGCCAACGCGCCGGTCGCCGTGTCAATGTGTCGTGCTCCGAAAACGGACGGAGGCGCGACAGCGAGGAAAGGCAGCGAGAAATGGGCAGCAAACGAAGCGTTCAACGTGTTCTCGTACGGCTGTAGGTGCGCACGGTCGACTGGCGCGCTTTCATGACGCCTCACCCGGTGCGGGCCGACCACCAGGGCCAACGGGACCTCGGTTGCTCTCTCAACACTCCACTCGTGGCTACGACCGAGGCAGCGCCAGGCTAAGCCGCTCTTCGGCTTCGCCTCTCACCGCCGCCACCCCACCGGGCAACCTGGCTGTCTTTCCATTCCTATTCTGGCTCTCTCTTCTATCCACCTCATCTGTCTCCCTTGCTCTTCCGACCTGGCCTGCTCCGGCTGGTTATCCAACGCAGCCGCCATCACTACTGCATCCGCTGCCTCGACTCCCACCAAGTGTCGGTTTGCTTTTCCCTTCTGGTTGTCGCTCTCTCTCTCTCTCTCTCTCTCTCTCTCTCTCTCTCTCTCTCTCTCTCGCTCGCTCGCTCTCACTTGCTCTTATTGCATACATTGTAGAAATGTACTTGGTATATGTTGCACGGACAAGAATGATTCGATTGTGTGCGAGGAAGCTCAGTAGCGTAGCTAGAAGGTGAGAATGCAAGTTGCGAGTGAAATAATGAATATAAAACTCGTAAATGTATTTTTTTTTCTTATTTTCGTATAGCAATTCTGATACAAATAATTAATAATGTCTACTATGGCTGCATCTAATTTCATCTTCTACAGCTGAAGCAATCTGTTAATCTATTGGTGGTGGTTTTTTTTTTCAGTTTTTCGTTGCTACTAAAAATAATATCTATGCAAATAATAAGATATGCAAAGAATATAGAATAGTGGGAGCGTTAAAATAGATATACTATATAGGCAATATTTCCTTTGAAAAAAGAGAAATATTTTTTAAAAGGACGGAAAGAAAAATATGTATATATATTTTATCTCAATGGAGAATATATGAGAAAAATATATGTCATTCAATGTTGCCATCTCGCTAATAACTATAAAATTGTTCTAATCACATTCATGTTTGTTAATTCATTTTACTCTTTTTCATTTTTTAACTATCTATTATATATTCTCTCAGTCCTTAATATCTTTTCTACCATTGGTATCTTAGTTACCAAAATCTTAAATTATAGCATTTAAAATCAGCAAGAAGGTATATATTAAAAAATATTTTCATTTAAAATAAAATTAAGAATGTAGTTCTTATAATTCTCATAAGTTTTCTCTGTATACTTTAATCTAAACATTAAATTATTCTTTATAATTAAAATAAATTAGAACTATTATAACCGATATGTTTAAACAATTTACATTAGAAAGACATAATTTCACATATTTAAGAAGTATATTTATTAAAATATATTTGTTTGATAGATATGGTAAATATTCAGCAATCGCTTCCATTTTTAAATCACAAAACGCATTGCACGTGTCAATGTCAACCGATAGATAGGAAGGTTCCCTAGACCGCGTCAATTCCACGCGATGGCATTTAAATGCAATGCCTCCGCAGATCTGAAAAATCCCGAATGGCACCTGCGATTTCACAGCCATGTTGACATCACGCATCTTCTTTTATGTCTTCTTTTTCTCCAGGTAATATCATTCCCCAGCCTTCCCTGACACACCCGAAGTAAGGTGAAACTAATACATTCGTATGCTTGTTGCACACGTGTAAATAAGGATTACATGTACGTCTCCTGTTTCAACCATCACCTCTTGCTACAGCCTCCTTTAACCCGCACCATACTTCGCCGTTCCCCCGGCCTTTGCCCTCCACAGCATTGTTCCTGAATAGATAGTCGCCACCTGATACATGCACGTGTGCGCATGCACACATACGTACAGATGTATGTACATACGTATATATGAACGAATACCTATCGGTATACCATCTTTCATAGATGTTGGTACTCTCTCACAGATGCAGATATCTTTGTGAGCCAAAATCAGAGACATGATGAGTGTAATTAATACCCTGCTATAGATAAAGAATAAGCTTTAGAATTTATAATTACGTGTGTTTATTTTGAGAAGCCAACAAGAGATGAAAAAATCATTAACATGACGACTTAAATATTTCATCTATCCTCGAATTTTTATTTTCTTTATAACGAAATATAAATATTACAAATAAAGCTACAAATAAAGTTACAAAAAAAATTTTCTATATAACTTTTTTAAAAACAATTTAGTATATTGCTTAACTAGATAACAAAATATTAAGTCCACCATGTCATTTAATCACAGCATGTAAAAAATGTGTTCTAGTTTACGTCATCGGAGTCACGTTACTTTCACTATCCCTGATATACCTTCATTGACACAAAAGTGATGAATGAAAATAAATTTAAAGAAAAAGGCTCAATAAATAGATATCTTTTTTCCTGTAAATTGTAAAAAAAGTATATATGAATTTAAAAAGAAAGTTTTATTACAATAGTTATTGTAAATACAATTACGTAAATTATTTATATATGTTATATAATAAGTACAACAACGCCGTTTACATTTCTTTAAAAACTAAAGATTATTTTTTAAAACTATTATACATGTAGACAAAATCTACTTTATCAATGAAAAAATATAATATATGTAAGAATCTATTTTACATTTTATTATACAATTCTAATGAATAAAATAGTTATATTAGCGACATCTATTATCATATTAGCGAATAACATCATTTACTTCTACTATAACAATTGTTGATTGAAAAGATGAAAAAATATCTATTTTATTTGATTATAATCTAGGTTCTTTTTCTTTAATATATTAATAAAATAAAATATCTGCTAATAATTCATAAATTTTTGTTTTGCATTTATCTTTAACGTTCTTCTTTAACAACCAACGGTACGAGGTTGTAAACAACGTGTTCGAATTTATGATCCAGAATAAATGCGACGATCAATGAAGCGATTTCGTCATTTTTGTCGATGACAACTAGCTATGTATATTCGACTACCCACAACTTCAAATAAATATGTATACTTGTGACAGTATGGAAGATAAACTGACGTCAGCAACAGATTGAGGTATCTTTTGTCATCTTTCATCTCTTCTCGACATGACGTCATGTTAGTAGTTGGTCCGCAAGCCTTTTAAGAATAAGTATATAAGCTATTTCTCATCAACAACTTATCAATTATAAGAAAAATAATCAATGTACAATTAATTCTTTTTCCACATCTTTTTTATTTTACGTTAAACGCATAACTGAAAAATAAAAAAAAAATAGTAATATAAATATAATAGTTAAATATAAATAAAATATATTATTGTGTAATGTTATCACAATAATAATTACTGAAATAATTTTGTATTTTAAAATTAAAGATTATAAATTTCTTTATATCCTATTAACATTTTATAAATAAAAGTATTGGGTCGTCCGGAAAATACGCACGAACTTTCCGGACGACCCAATATAACAACAAATAAAAATAATAAATATTTAAAACAAGTTTTTACTTGATTATTTCTAGTGATATAAGTTTAATTTAAATGTAGTATGAAACTGTATATTGCATTAATTTATATTTATAATATTTGCAAAATACTATTTAAAAGTGTATATTATAACGCTTTTTAAGCTTTTACGGGTATTATCTTCTATATTTCACGATATTAGTTTTTATATTTTATTTCTATATTGGTGGAAGTGATAATGGATCAGTTTATATTTATCCACTTTTATAACTTGATATGTATCGTCATAATAATACATTTTTTAAACTTATTATCATAAATAATGATTTGTAAATTAATAGCAGTTACAAGGTTGCAATATAACATGAGCGAAAGGAAAGAACAGTAATATAAGCAAGAATTTATATCTATTCAAGAAATGTAAAAGAATTTTTTACAGCAAAATTATAATTATACAAAAATTTTACAAAAATTATATTAACTTGAGTTTTATTTAAGAAATAAATAAATTTAAATTTCAATAAATCCGATTGTATTTGATTTTTCAAGACAAATTTCAATGTGTGTGTAAGTAAACAATATTATTTTAGTTAATTTTTATTAAAGTTTAGAAAATTATAAATTAAAAAAAGTATTGTTTAAATTACTTTAACGAAAATTTAAGCAAATAATTTATAATTATATTATGTAATTGTACATGTTTTAAATCAAAACTTTCATTAAAACTTTTATTGTTATAAAAATCATCGTTGATCTGATCTTGAATCGCACTTGATTCAGCAGACATTATGTTGGACGTTTCGTAATATCGATGATCTCTCGATCTCGAAGCACGACGATCGAAGGTTTCTACGGGTCGGGGACACCTAATAATTCGCGATCCATCGCGCATGCGCATACCCTGGTCCTGTCTACCCACGATGGATTCTGGCGAGCAGCGCAGCAAGTGTATGTAACCAGTCCTGGACGGACGGTCAATCCGGTGTCTTGTGAACCACTCGCTCGGTCAGGATTGATCGGTTGAATCCGACGCGTGAGCAAAGTCGCCGGGAAGAAAACAAGACGGAGGAAAAAAGTGAACTAGTCGGTGTGCAAATTTCGGATTACCCTTTTCTCGCGAGGTAAGAATGGTCACATTTTATAACATTTTCTTAAATTTCTCTAATCGAAAATATGATCCAAATTCGTTTTATACCTAAATTTATTTAGTGCAGTATTGATAGCAAAAAGTACTTATCGAATAATATGAAAATTTATAAACGTATAATGAATGTTTTGAAACATTTTGAAGTTGATAGCACACCGATAATCATATAAAATACATTATCTTTGATTAAATATAGGTAAACAATTAAAAAACGTATTGCATAAACATAAATCAGAAGCATTTAAATTAGTAATAAAAGTTATTTAAACAATCCGGACATAAATATGTTGTAAATAAATTGAATTTACTAATTATCAGCCGGTAAATTAACAGCGTCAGAATCGCCAATTAACATTAATTATCTTAGCATAGAACTGCCCTTGCAATTATGTCTGTTTGTATAGAATTACTATTAGTTCATTGGCTACTGCGCTATCAGCTTCATGTATCAATTAATCTTCCGTCACTGAAAATGCCTCAGTGCCTTTGAATGACTGCAAACAGCGACCGTCATTATGCCGCACATGTCATTCGTTAACACGCCATGATTTCTGATGTTACCAGGTTGAAAAAAATTTACTTCAACTCAATAATCATTCATAATTTTTATTCTAACTCGTTATAACGTGGAACAACTTATTATCAATGCAAAATTATTCTTCTCTAAAATTGAATTGTATATTATATTATACAAAACTTTTATTAAATTTTTATACATGTGGAAAAAATATCACTTTCAAAATATAAATTAAAAATAATTAATTTTATACGCATCACAAAATATTTATGATAAATATTTATTATTATTTATTTTTTGAAATGTTATATAATTATTTTATATATATTTTATATAAAGTTTTATTCAAAATATTATTAAAATATAGACTAAATATTTTATGTAATTTTTATGATAAATATAAATAAATATTTCTAATAAGTATTTCTTACTTGGATTATATATATTTAATATCTAAGTATTTTCATAACATTTATCACAATATTTACAATAAATATT
>NW_017304543.1:4551585-4556538 GCF_001594115.1 Trachymyrmex septentrionalis
AAATATAATATCTGCAAAATATGTTATCTTAATAAATATAGAAAATTAATCAAGTTTTATTTTATAACAGCCTCCTCTAAAATTAAAATTTTTTAAACGCGACAATTTTATGGAACAGTTTGATACTAATTACAAATTCGCAGTAGTCGACTGGAACTTGTCTCTTCAAACATACGTAATACGGTGAGCAGATGATTGGAGATAGGTGGAAGGTCGAATCCCACTTTCCGTCTTTGCGGATCTCTCAGCCATGTTAGGTGCGTTTTAAAGACCGCTCAGAATAAATATCGATATGCATAATTCATGCGTCATTTCGAACGTTACAACGTTCATTAAGAACTTCGTAAGCAATGCATTATACATAAGAATAATACTTAAGAATAAATGGAAATTCTTTGACATAATGTAATATTTTACAGTTGTAAATTATCTCGTCTTCATCAACATGATGTTTAATGAAGGAAAAAAGATAGAAAAGGAGCAAATTGTTAAGATTTGAAACAAAATCGCAATTCTTGAAATTGTTTTTTTTTTCCAATCTGCTAACCGTCTGATTTATCTCTATCGGCACAATTGACAGGCGGTATTTTTGCATAAAACTGATTTGTAAGAAAATAAATAAAACAGAGAAATTTGTACAACTCAGGTGAGAAAAAATGAGGACGTGATGTGACGAAAGTAAACTCTCTTAAAAATAGGCGCAAAGCCAAAAACATACTGGTTTGTATGTGTTGTGTGTGTGGTTTATAAAGCTCCTTACCATTATTTAGGTTGACGCTCCAAAAATAGAGCTTATATATTTTTTATTATTTTTTAAACGACGTTTAGAGAAACAGTAAATTTCACAAATTAATTTTAATAATACTGAAGAAATATTATTTAACATTGGAATTTTGTTGAGATAAATCTTCTATAGGAAGTATTTAATTAAAAATATGAAATAATTAACCCTCATGTTTTTATACATTTAAATTGTTATAGATATAACTGTTGCAGCTGTTGAAAACAATTATTGACAATCACGTGTGTAAATTTTACCTTGGCACTGTGCAGACGCCAAAATTCACGGTTCGTTTGTGCACTTTTGCAAAATAGCATTAACAAGTAATCGTCAAAATGCCATTAAAAATCTACTATTCGCGTAAAATGCGCCGACGGTTGAAAATCTACTAGTCAAGATGTAAATAACGGCATAAAGGTGAGTTATATTTGAACTGGTTAAACAAAGAACAGAGAATAGCGATGGACGAAGAAAGAGATGAGAAAGAAAGATGAGATGAGATGAGATGAGATTCCGAGCGCCAGTTGGCCGGACCGTTGCCACCCACGTGATGTCAAAGTCATTCTCAAATTTATACACAACATTAGATTTTTTCTTATCTTGCATATATATAGATACACGCGTAACGATAATAAATGACCGATGCAATTTATTACTGTCCCGACAAATTGCCGAAGAAGATACTTCTTTTAATACTTTCTTCAAATTCGTTGAAATATCTTTTACGAGCTTTAAAGCCTTCAGCTAAAGTTATAAAAAACATGTCAAATCTTATATTTTTTTTTAAATTATATTTGCAGATAAATTTTAATATAAAATTTGAAAAAGTTACATATTTTAGCAAATTGCAATCATGACTTTATTATTTCTATCAATCTTGTAGTTGATGAGAAAGTTCGATATCATCTCGATAAGCTCGTATATTTAAAAATTGAGTTAATCAATCTCGCTGAAATAAACTTGAAACTGTTGTACACTTTCATTTTTATTAATGAATACATATAAAAAGTACTAAACATCAGACTTACAAGAATTTCTCTTTGAACACTATGAATTTAGTAGTCATTCAGATGTGTGCGTAATCAACAATAATACCACATTTCAATTACCAATTTGAAATAATTTGATAAGAATTTAAATTGAGTTTTACGATATCGAGCGTTGTTAAGACGAGAATTTCTCTCAATACAACAAAAATTATAAAAATAATTATTTAAATAGAAATTATTTATAAAATTATTATTTTAAAATTATTTTAAATTTGACAGCACTCATAAAAGTATTATAACTGTAAAATTGTTAAAAATTATAGGAAAATTGTTTTACACCTGTTAAAGTTTTCAAGAGAATTAATATCCCCGTATTTTTATTAGTGTCGACTTCATAAATATATTTCATGAATATTTTTGACATAAATATCAGCAAAAAGTATTTCATAAATATTTCTGAAATTCAATGAATACTCAATGGGAGAAACTCATTCAGGCTCAGTGATATTCATGTTTACTGTCATTTACGCAATTGTGTTGTGAATGCAAATACAAAACTTTCTCCCATTGACACAGTTGTAATTCTTTATCGTTCATATTTTTTCACTATATACGTTCAATAAAACCGTCACTATAATTTATAGAATTCCACAATTAATAGTATCTGATCTAACATCAGACATTACGTCGTTGTTAGATCACAATATATGTATTTGGATGTACATAGTATTCGGCTGTGTAACACGTAGGACAGTATATTCGTACCGAAGCATTACAGAAACGTTACTATATACATCGGTACCGGCAGTAGTAACGACGTAACATAATCATGCAGTTGCAACACGATCTCTTATAGTGTTTGGAATAATAATACACTTCTTCGATATTAGTTCTTTTCTTCTAAGAGTATTATTTATTTTCAATGAAATAAATGATTTTCACCATTATATTAGCGATATTTATACTTTCTATAATTTTTTTTAAGATTTAAAGTATTTTCGTTTTTTAAAATGAAACATGTTATTTTTTTTAATAAAATATTGTTAACATTGTTATATTAATATCACACGTTAAATTTTAGATTTAGATAATATTAACGTTATGTGTAAATCTGTAAATTATTTTGTTTGGAAATATTTCACTATTTTACAATCGAATTTTATTTCTTAGAGATAGAAATATATATATGATCTCATAACCGTCCGACATGAGATTTGTTTTACTTATGAATTGTAAACATCAGCGAAAAGTTCTCATCGTGAAATAGAGCATATGAGTCACGGATTTGTTCTCGTTCGTAACGCGCTTAAAAGTACTTTTTTATATTGATTTCCAACGCAATCAATCTAATTTCGTCGCATTGATCAACAAACTAAATCTTTCAGCTTTTGAATCCTTATTAACTCCATTTTATAACTTATTTTAGTTTTTATTTTTGCTTCGTTAATTTTAGTTTTTATTTTTGCTTGGTTAATTTTTGGATTGATTTTGAAAAATATGTTCTTTAACAATCTCTGAAGAAATACATAATAAAATATTATTTACGTTAACGAAAACAAGAACAATTAATTTTTTAATCTTCGAATTTTATATCAATCCTTAGTTTAACCTATACGTCATTACGTTCTATAGGACGTATACGCATTTTTTTCTTTGAAATACTGGAAACATCTGTTTTAAGAACGTTTTATACATATTTTCAAAATTATAACAAAATTATTTAAAAAATTACAGATTATTTTAAATCATGTTTAAAAATAATACAATTTGGTGACGGTTTACTATCTGGATCATAAGTTATTTTAATAAATAGTTGTATTTTTTTAATCTGCGCTTTAATAAAAATATATGGAAATGTATTATAAAATAAATGATAAAAATCTCAATTTTTTAATGTAAATACATTATGTATTCAAGATTATTTACGTACAGTTACATTGCGATGCATGAACTAGTTGTCCAGTAAATAAACAAAATATTTATTTGTTTTATATCTATGTAATTAATCAGTGAATTGCAATGAAATTTTGCATAAATTATTCTGAATATTTCAAGTACGTATAAAAAAAATATAAATTTTCTACCATTTTAAAAATTATTATTTTTAATAATAAAAATATTAACAAGTAAAATAAATAAACTAGAAAAATGTGTTATTAAACAAAAATATAATCTTATTCATACAACTTTTATATATATATATTGTTTGTTTGAAGTTTAAATATTTCCAAATTTAATTTTCTTTGCAGGGACTGTATGTCTAATATATCCTTAAATAATATTCTCTATTTTTTCCTTTATTTTAATGCACAATTTCATAAATACTTTTTAAAGGTGTTAAAGTATATGTATATTAGAATCACTTAATAATTTTGGTATACTAGTAAAAAGTGATAAAAGTTAACCAAAAGAACGACTCATTATATGTAGTGGAAAACCGAAAAAAACATTGTATATATTAACATGATTTATACGTATCACGTTTTTGTCAACAAAAAAAATCGTAAATTAAATATTTGGGAGATTATATTGCCATAAATCAACGACAAAATAATTTTGCGGTGCAAACACTTCCTTCCTCTTGTTTCATCTCCACCCACTGCACGCAACCTCTTTATGTTTAAACGAGACGAAAGTGATTGCGCAAGAATTGCGATCAGTAACGCGCAGGTGCATTCTGCAAGCTGAAATTATTACACCGCGACTCGTTGGCCAAGAATATATTTGTGCACGTGCAAATTAGATTCACAATTAAAAGGACTGGCAAGTAAAATATCATGACTAAGAATGAGAGCTCAGCATCAATCAGATCTTAAACACTAACTTGATCTTAAACACTAACAGAGCCAAAATTAAGTAACCTTCTTGGAATCAAACGAATCACAATCATCATCGTCATTTTGATTGATACGATAACCTTGGAGAGTACAAATACAATGTCACTAACAATGACCGGTTAACTATCTGCTTAAAGCAGTTACATCGTCTGTTATCAGACGCGTAACTATTGTGATTAGCAATGTATGCTCACAGGAAACCATTCCAGTCTAGGCTTTTTTTGATTATATTGTTTAAAAAATTCTATTTATTTTATCATTTTGTGAAGCATTATCTGTCTTTTTCACACATAATTTGTAAACATGGTTAAATCATTATTATTATAATAAATTAATTTTATCATAT
>NW_017304543.1:4556638-4565712 GCF_001594115.1 Trachymyrmex septentrionalis
CGAGCTGATCAAGCAGTTATGTGTATCTCTATATCAAACAGGAATGACACGGCGTGCTTTGAAGTCAACTTATAACGCTGTCTGAAAATAAAATTGTGCGATAAAATTCTAATCTGAATGGTCTCGTTATTATCTTTTTTGTCTCGTTCTTAACTTTTCTCACAAATCTGACTACTTAAAAGTTATACGTATTATTTATTTTAACGTGTCACTTAAACGTATCTAACAGTGATATATTATAACAGATAAAATTTATGATAAAAATGTAATCTTTTGCACTACTTAATCATTACGGTATTAATATATACAAATTATATATATATGTATATGTGTAGGACATCTATGAAATAGTGCATCTATTTTATTAAAGCTTGAAATAATTTATATGTCACTATTATTTATATATCACTTTTATTTATATATCACTATTATTGTTTATATATTTTTCCTAGGAGAAAATATCTTTAATAGTAATCTTGATGATACGAATATGGCGTCATTAAGAACTCGTACATCACAATCAAAGCGATATTCGTTGGAGAGGCGCGCACAATATTGTAATTGACCTTGATCTGCATTATCTGACCTTGGACCATTTTGCCCAAACTTGCTTTCAATAAGAGACGCCTGTCATTACCAAATGGATTACTTTTTTTTCTCCCCGTATTATGATTGTAGATCAGAATAACTTGCATCATAATAGTCATTTAGAATACGCATTCTAAAAACGAGTGACACAGTATGTTTTGAGATATATTTTGGAGGAGATCAAATATATGAATGCGTATCTCTTTATAGTTACCGATTCTTGGAAGGCCTCCTTGGCCTCATTCGCATTTGTGCCTCCACCGGAATAAGTATGAAACCATTTGGCATTTCCACGAATTTAGATCCCAGACTGATCTCATCCCTTTATCCAGTCATGTCATATGTTTTGAACGGCTCAATTTCCATAGAATTCGTCTGTTATTATTCTAATATCGCTTTCTAAAGTATACGAGGATATTTTATAATATGCCGAATGTAAAATAATTTTAATTTATGCATTTTTTTCTTTGAAAATATTTTGTCAAGTAGCCAATGCAATGGCACATTAAGGAACTGCCTTTACGACTAAAGTAAAAATTGTACGTGCGCGACGGAAATCAGGAACCTACACCCACTCGGACCTAAAACTGGCCAGCCTGGTCACGGTTGTTGCACGAGTCTTGTAAACCGGCTTCGAGTGGTGCGAAAGTTTCTGCGAAAGTCCATAGCTCTCTACAGAGATCCGAATCCTAATATCAATTCTATTTATAACTCCACACTTCTATAAGTAGCGCATTGCAGCAAGAAATATCCATCCGCGCGCTGCTATCGTTCCAGTTACTGGAATGTACTCCAGAGATCTTATCTTTATCCAATAAATATTCACAATGATATTAATTAATGATAACTTGCAGTAAAATTAATCGAAACGTCAATCAAGCTTTTCACGTTACTCGTTATAGATTTCGTGAGGCAGGGCTTAAGAAGAACACAATGTCAGCAGCCGTGAGGGAGCGAACGACGACGCACACCAGCAGAAAGATCGTGAGTCATGGCGGTCCTATATCTGGCCAGAGAGACGGAGCAGCCACGGCCAGCAGCCTCGAAAACAACTTGGGTAAACCTTTAAATGTGCCACCAGAGCTGTAACCTTATCCATCCGTTGTTCGTTTCCGCTCTTCTCCTTTTTCATCGAGGTTGCAATCTTTTTACTTGCGATGCTGTCATATTTGCAATTTTTAGAGAATGAATTAGTTACGCGAGCAGCGATATAATTTGATTATGTAATTATCTCGAGTTCTTTCCATTGTTGATTGGTAGTAATATTCTCAATTTATGTAATACGTTTAAATTGACATCTAAAGCGACGTACAGCCTAATGTAGAATTGAACATAATAGCATGTTAATGAAGGTCTATTGTAATCGTTCAGATACTTGGATTCACATCTTCTCATTTATTTTTCGTTAAAACACTGATGACGTGTTAAATTGATTCATTTGGCTCTTTCAGATGCACTTCTCGAGGATCTACAGACGAGTGTCTCGAGAAGTGCCACTCCTAGCCGAGACAGATCACTCTTGCCCCAAGTCGAATATAGGGTAGCTGCCAATCCTACTAGAGTGATCTCCGAGGGCAGGTGAGAGAATAAGTTGAACTACATTTGCATAGCTTATGCAAATAGTATTTTTTCATACGTAAAAGTGTATTATAATAAATATTCGGAATAATAATGACTTTTTCAGATCCGTTTCTCCATCTCGTTCGAGGGTGACTACCACTGAAAAATTCGTCAGTACTGGTCCAATTGGTACGTCAAGCGGTATACCAGGATTGGAACATTTGGACGCAGAACTGCAAAATGTAAGTTTTTAAATTAAAATGACGCATTATTACATATCATAAACTAAATTCAGATTATTCAATACAATTAAAAAGTATAATATATATGTAATTGTCCATAATTAATTTGTGGAAAATTTTGATTTTATACGGTTCTAATTTTAGAGAAAAAAACTTATTGCGTGGATAAGTCTCTCTCTCTCTCTCTCTCTCTCTCCTCCTTTTCTGAAAAATTATGATTTAATAGGTTTTTCATTTTTGCTAATATCATTTAATATCACTTTATCAAAAATAAACATACATTCCCTGTAATTAAAGATTACAAAACACATGAAAAATAAAAGTCAATCTAAAGTGTGTTATAGTTTTCTCATTATTGCTCGGAGATACAAAGAATGAATATTAGCTCGGGGATAAAATCTAAGAACAGGAAAGAACACGGTAATCTCGACACGCATCGGATGAAATCACATTGATGTCGACGGTGCTGGTTCTTAAATGAAAAAAAGAATGCGTTGCGTGATTAATGCATGCAAGAAACTAGTTTCGCATACCGTCATGCGCCCTTGCCGAGATCGTTGTGCTGTTGAACAGAAAACGACTATTTCGATTATCTGACGTTAATTAAGTGAAGCTACTTAATACCATAAAATTCCCGGCACAACTTGTTCGTAATAACCAAGTAAAAAGTAAAAATTCGCAGACATAAATTATTTTACATTTAACCAATGTACAATTTTCTCAAGATTGTCAACAAGTCAGAAAAAAATTGTGACAATTTTTAAATATATGTATAATCGATCGAATGATTTAATTATTTATTTTTTAATATCTCGAATAGAACATAAAATTATATTTTTAACGCCAATATACCCATAGCTTTGCTACTTAAAAATTAAATAAATAAAGCCTCATTCTAGGAACAAATATAAGTATTAATATTGTTTACTGCGTAAAAAAACGTAGATTAATGGAAAATCGATTAGTATCAATAAATCATTCTACATGTCCATTTATCAGCTACATTAATCAACGACATTGTTATTAACAGTGGATCTACAACACCCACTGTACTATATAAATCAGGCGCAATAGATTGTTAGACGCAAAGTATGAAATCACCTCTACGTTATAACATTCACTGAGCTTTATGCGTCCCGCTGGACGCTACGGCTCCAATTATACACCACGCAGATTGCATCGTTCATGTATTTGCCCCCGGGTTGCAAATGCCGATACATCTAGCGCGAACGTTCAATGTTACCTCTCGCTACATTAGACACTCCATAAGGAATAAGGAGATGATTTTTATATTTGAAACCGCGTCTCTCTCGCCATATTCCCGAGAATCGATTTACCATTAAAACAAAAATAAATTCGTTGGTCGTGTAATTGCACTATAATAGTCGCTCGCGCAACTGTCTAATTTGAAACCAAATTATGATCGCTTGATAACTGTAATTATGCCACTCCCTCGCTTTCGCATTTAGCCATTGACCTTTAGCCTTCATACAAAGTTTCGAGGAGTGCTTTTAATAAATTAAAAGAATAATGCTTTAAACAAGCAAAATGTTGATACAAATTTCAGATTTTTTAAATAATTGATAGAAAAATGATGATCTCCTTCAGTATATTAATTTTCTAATATATACGAAGTACGAATCTCTTACGATATCGATAAAGATTATAATTTAAATTTTAAATGCATGATGTGACACTCTTCACTTTACAAAATCCTTATAAATATCAAAATATTCTTCATGCATTCCTGATCCGGTCTTTTAAGTCGGGTAAGAGAGAAAATGGAGAAATGCGTTCTGCTCAGTAATGGTGTTCCGGACAACTACGTAATTGTAGTAATAGTATTACCATTTTACGCGATATATTGAACATTAGAGCGTCACAGCGAGGCACAAAATCAGTCTTGCGTGTAACGGGGACCCTGAGGTAGGTAATTGCAGCGTTCGCTCGTCGTATGGCTTGTAATCCGATGTTCAATGAAAATAAATTGGTTTGCTCTTACACTCCTTCACATCAGCCGGATATCTTCAAACTAATGGGCTCGAAGATCTTTAAGCGACGTTGTCTATCGTCGTCGGGAACGATAGAATGTAACGAAATAATAATATATAAAATTCCCACACGTCTTACTTACATGCTCTGACGGTTTGCGAAATTATATGTTAAAGTTTCATCGTACACAAAACAGCGCATGGTGTGCACGTGTATAATATATATACGAAAATAAAAATATAAAATTATAATTTATTCAAGAGTTAAAAGTAATTTATTTTATACGTAATACTCTGTTAACTTTATTGCATAGCTGCATGTTTGCAGATAAGCATTGGCCGTGATTCGCTCCATGGAATTTAAGTGTTGTTACCGATCCGCCCATGCTTTACACGTGGGACAGTAATCAAAGTCTTATAAGGAGAGTCCGGCGTTGACATTGCCCACGCATTGCTCGCACTAATTTGTTACGATCGCATCGTTGCTATAAAAACGGATGACCTGAATGCTTATGCATATTTATGCGACATTCTGTATTCATGACGTCCATCTTCTTCTTGCGTTTGCAGGTTCAACCCGGTCAAACCAAAACAGTAGCTTACAAGCAAGTATCATACCACTATAACAAGGATTTGGACGGAAAATCAGGTGGGAAAAATTTATTAAATTATATATATATATATATATATATATATATATGTGTGTGTGTGTATATATATTGAGTAACAAATAATATATATATGTTAGAGTTATATAACATTATTACATATTGTGCTATACGTAACTATAAAGCATTCTCCGTAGAATTTAGCGTACTGTCACTGCAGCAAAGTGGATTCCTATTGAATTCCTTGAATTAACTGAGACAAGTAATACCGCGGAGTCGTGAATAGTCCACGAACGTGAACCGATCAAGCAAGGTAGGATAGCCGGTTGCTCGTATCACGCCTTTTAAGGCAAGCAATGGCCTTGCTGGTTTACGGTTAATTGATAATGAAAAAATCGAACGGATCAAATTTGAACCTTATTCGTATCTTTGACGCGATTCTATAGCATTATACGAAGAATGTTGCAATAAAGCGAGCGAGATCGTGTCACTCATCAGTTATTGTTGCTTCTAAAAGAAAGCAAATCATGACTGAAGTTTCGAAGCCGCGTTGCCGATTTTCATAAAATTTAATATAGATATTTTCGAATATATGTACGTGTGTAAAAGGATTTTTAACGCAAATGAAAACTTTGGCAAAAGTAAATATTGAAATAATGGATTAATGTTTAAATTAGATAATAAATAGTAAAATTAGATAATTAGGTAATTCGCGAATTTGATATTTTTATTGCGCTAAGAGACTGTCTATCGCCTTGTGCTTTTCGTGCAAAGTACTGATATTACATTTCTTTAACATTATTGTTAAATTTTATTTGTACTAAAAATTTTTTTTTAAATATATTTGAGACATTTTCGGGCATTTTGTTAAATATAAAAATCGGTAAAAAATCTTGTCAAAACTTCATTTATCTTTACTGTGAAGAAGCATGTTGAGAACAAGAAGGTCTTCCGTGTATCTCTGTATTTGGCAGAGACGGTACGATCGTAGCTCATATATGTTCTTTGCGGTCACGCATAACATACAAGCGTAGCCATATTAGGATCTCTTATAGCAGAAGGCTGACCCGATTTTTTCGTGTCTCTGCTGCTCTCCGGAAAAAAATGAAAGGTAAGAGAGAAAGACCGTGGGGGAGGTAGAAAATATGTAGGCACAAATTACTATAATGGAAGGACGAGAACAACGGTTGGTGAGAATCCGCTATTGCAGTAGTTAACGTTATAACTCTTATAAGATCAAACGAATCAAATCAATTCTAGCGTAAATTACGTAGCAACTTATTAGCGCTTTATTATTTCAATCACTATATAAATTGACATTGATTTAGAACTTTTACTGCGCTGTTCTTTTAAATTTATCATCGCGTTTTTGACAATCACAATGATAACATAACTCGATGATTTATTGTTCCAGATTCATGGGGCATATCAGAAAGCAAACAGCCTCTCACTAGCGCGCCCTTGATGTGAGTACATGGTTCTCTCATAAGTCCCAAAATACTTTTGTTTTCTGAATAAATGCCAAGAAACTAAGTCGCGTAACATATACTTTCCGTTAACTCGTTAAAGTAGAAATAAATTCATATTTCTCAATTGTCTGTAATTTATGTGCGAAAGAAATTTATTACGCGGATGATGCAAATTATTCTATCTAACAACTATATTTATATCTATAATATTAAGATTTCGAAATATTAAATATAAAACATCAATACAGGGATGACATCCATGAAAGAACATATGAAGAGACTAAAACTGCAGTGAGTCCATATACATATCAAAGTCCCGAACCGATTATTAAAAAATCAATGGTCAACAGAGAATTGGTGAGCAAAATTATATTGTTCCAACTATTTTCAGACGTCGATTCATTGGTGTTTTTAAATAACATTAAGTGAAATAGACATTAACAATCATATTTATATCAGGTCTATGGCGATAGTTCAACATCTCGTTCGAAACAGACTTCCCCTCTGCCAGGAACTCAGAGAGACGTCAAGATCATTCACGAAAGCAGTATGTAATTTATATAAATTATTAAAGAACTTTAACTATTTTCCAAATTTTGTCAATACATAATCTTTCGTTTGCCTAAGATTATCAAACTGAACCACGATCAACTCAAAATACGCAAGAATACAAAACCATCGAGTATGGAGTCCCAAGTCCGTCGATACCAATCAATCTGGCACCCGGACCAAACACAAAGGTAACCACTACCATTAAGACGTACACCTATGAACTACCGGGAGCACCGGAGACGTATCTACCAGGTAGCAGTGTACCAGGGAGTGTCGTGCTGCCTGGTGATCAAACGATCACTTACACCCTACCAAGAACCACCACCACAGACAAGACAGTCACCTATCAGACCATGACGGAGAATGTACCGGGACATCCTGGTTCACCGATCAGATACTCACCGACTGATATCACCGAGAAGTCTAAAACTATACACAAGGAGTCGAAGTTTTATCGCGAGGAACAGCCTTCCTATGCTTATCGCAACGCTCCACCAACGAACATGGAAACCAAGACCACCGTAACCGAAAAATATTATCACGTCGACGATTATCCTAATGGCCATGGACCGAGTGATCGCCCAGACTATTCTGGGAGTACGTATCAGAATCAACCGCCTATCGTAAGCGAACATACCAGAAGTATTAATCGGTTCGAAGAATACAGATCCGGCAGATCACCGTCCAGCGGACGTTATCCCGACAAACCAGACACTCCGACCAAAACGAGTTATTATCCACAGCAGGATACACAGTCTGGTACAACGATTTATAAATTTTCGAATACTATGACGACAGTACCGCCAAATAAGAACGCCGATGATCACGAAGTCCTCCTGCCGAAACCGTTTCCAACTGGTACTCAAGTGTATCCTGCTAAGCCAATTACCAATGGGGAAGGACCACCAACCAAACTGGAGGATCTCATGGCCTCGTTCTCTGATTCTGAGGTAAAGTAATTTATACTATATTATTTGTACGATGATGATCTTATGTATGTATTTGGTTTGTTCAGCGAGAAGTATTGGGAGATATAGAGAGACAAGAGCGTCGAAGCAAAAAGGAATCATCGGCTACAAAGAAAGAAGTTGATTTTGTTCCACATACACCACCGACAGTTAAAAGTAAGAATGTTGCTGGACCACCAGTCTATTATCCTCCTGGCTCGGCTGAATTCACCAAGAAAGAAGAATCTAGCGCTATATCACAGTCTAGCGTAAGATTTTATAACTTTATATGACAAATATTTAATGTATTATAAAATAGTCTTAATTTGCGATATCTTATCAATCCTTCTATTCGTTATTTTTCAGGGAGGATGGCAAAAAGCCAACGAAAAATACGAATACGAAGCTTCTAGCAAAAGTAAAAGCAAAAGCAGTAAAGGAGGTGCTGTTGTTCCAGTTTGTCTTCCGTTATGCTGCGCGTTGCCATGTGTCATTATGTAAAACTTAATTTATATTATATTATATTATATTAACAAATTAATGAAACACATGACATACACACGTACACACACGGTATACATTTGTTATCATAATATAATCAAAAGAAATTAGAGGAGAAACTAATACAAAAATGTGTAGTCTTAGAGCAGAGTTTTATAAATTTCATAATGTTTCCTTGCCAATATAAGATTCGTTCATTTGAATTATATTACATTACGCTTTTTCTATCTCTCTGTCTCTTTAAGTTATATATCTATTTCACTTTAATTATTTATGGTAAATATGATTTAAAAAAACAATTCTATAAGTATGTGTTAATATTTAATAAATGATAGAGATTATATAATAAGCAAGTAATCAAAACAAATCATGCTCTTACATGAAAGTGAAAGTTCATACGTTTTATCAACATATTTATAAATATAGCAGGAATATTTCGGGAAGCTTATTTATTTTATTTTTATAAGTATTATTTATCTTAATGGCACATTATTAAATATTTTTAAATGTACTGCAATATAACATTTACTGTAACGAAATGCATAATATAAAATGTTATATCTAGTGCTTTCTGTATATTTCTCAAGTTTATTATATATTTTGATATATATATATA
>NW_017304543.1:4565812-4584341 GCF_001594115.1 Trachymyrmex septentrionalis
ATAATATTAGAACATTAATTAAATATGTAAATTAAACTGTAAAATATTATTTTTCAAATAGTAAAATTCTTTCTAATTGACAAACAAAAGACGTTTATGAAAGTCATTTTGTATGCAAAATACATTAAATTTTAAATTATTTCAGAAATTACTTTAAAAACTGACTTGCTGAAAAATAAAATGATAAATCATGACAAATGTTGTAATAAGTAGGATAAATAAATTTTAATTATATAATAAAATTTTAATTATACTATACTACCGTGAATTATGGTGCTATAATAATTTTAATATGTAAAAAAGAATCATGTGAAATAGAAAATATCACTGCAAACAATCATGCACATAATATTGTATATGGATTTAAATATTATTTGTAATTATATGTAAAAATTGTGTCATACCGTGACATATAACATTGCATTGTATATGTATCAATGTATGATAATAATAAGTTGTACTTTAATAAATTCACTGAAAAGTTTCTTAACAATAACTTTCCATTCATGGGATTCGTCCATTGTACATTTTATACTTCCTTAGAAATTAAATCTTTTAATAAAAATAAACTGCATATACTATAGCCACACAAAATATAGTATCCTGAAAAACAACATGTAATTAGTAATAATATGTGAGTAAAAGAAGAACACAAAAATAAGATATTTGGACATTGTATGGCAACAAGTTGAACTAAAACGTTTATCTCCTTCTTACATTAATAAAACTATCATAGGCATATGTATCAGCTTCTGCATCCCAAATACATCTTGTACCTATTTTTACACCAGCACCATGTTGTTGTCCCAAAACTACATTGACGATATATTTATACCTCTTAAAATGTAAGTCTGTAAATATATAAAAAGGGCTATATAAGCAAATACTTATATAGGACTTTAATGTAATAATTAATATGAATTGTACACATACAAAAAGCTAAGTATTACCTTTAATTTTTTTTTCAATAATATCTGCTATATCTTTGGTCCATTGAGCAGCTGCCTGAGCGTCATATGATTTTGTAGCGAGTTGCTCAAACAGTACATCATGTATTATTTCTTTTGCACTTAGAGGTTTGAACCTATGTTAAAAGTATTTAAATTTTATTTATACCTCTTACAACTAAATTAAAAAAAATATTAGCCACATCAATTATGCCATCAGTTTCACACACTAATTACTACAGAACGATCTTTTTATAACTCTTTAAAAATTTAAATACAGGTTATATCATAAATATAAGATAAACTGGATGTACTTTTCATAAAGATGTGGTCGAATTTGATAAAGCGGTTGTTGAACTGTTTCTTCAATATCATCTAAGACTTCCAAATTCACATTCTTCTTTTCTGTCTCTTCCTCTACGTCCACTGCTTCTTGCACTGGGTTATGTCTCACGGAATTTTGCATTCGCTTCATCTCTGCTATTTTTATTATGGATAATTTATCAATTTCTTGTCAGATCCTATTAATTGTGAGCATATTCGAATTTGTTGCATATGCGAAGTTGTTTATCTACAATAGCAACCAATATCAATCCTTGCCGATCGATATGTTTCAACAACTATGATGGAATGCAGTCAGTTCATGGAACGTGGGTTCCCCCCGGAGCACATCTGAGTTCCTTCCGTGAACAAAACCAAACCTTGAGTCGTCTTGTAATACTAGAATACCTGATTAATTTACAGGATCCAAGTAGTATCCAACAGTAAAAAAATCACATTGCTGCTTAGCAATTGTACAGTTGTTTTATATTTACTCATTCGCGCAATCAATAAAGATGAATCAGCTGATCTAATATGCTATAGATTTTGCTATAGTATGTACAGAGAGAAACCTGAGAGAGGACATAAGGCCTTTTTCCTGTAACCGCAAAATACCCCTGCATATTACTACCATCTGAAGAAGTAGATGCAAACTACACAACAATATCCATTTTTTTCGGTGCTTCTGATAATAAATCGTTTGAAATCTCTATTAATTTGATAGATTTATTTCAACGATTTCAGCGATTTACTTCCATTAGAAGCACCTGATTTATTTCCGTAAGAAGCAATTTGTTATATACGTACAATTTTACAATACTTTCTAAAGATATCAAAATATATGTAAAAATTATTTAATAATTTTTATATGCTTGTAAGAATGATGAAAATAATCCAGAACACGAATGACCCAACATGTATATAGTAATAGGGTACTCAAAATTAAAGTGAGTATACTAAGGATTAAAAATAAAGTTATTTAAAGTATATATTTCATATTTTAAATAAAAAATATAAAAGAATTATTTAGTATTTATTATTTTAAATAACTACACTTCTGACTTATTTTTTATTTAGTGTTTTAAATAAGTTTCCCGAATCTATTTTATATTTTTTATTTTAAATAAGTATCAGTTTTTTACCGATTCCTACGATTTTATATTTTAAATAAGTTTCTGAAACTTATTTTATATTTTTTATCTTAAATAAGTCGTAACAGTTATTTTACCGAGTGGGTATTATATGTAAGTTTAAAGAATTGTTAAAACACAGAATAATTTACAGCAAGAGTATATAGTGTCATAAATTAATTTTTTAGCTGAAAAATTAAATAATGATTAACAAGATATTTAATACTTTTAACCAAAACTATATTGAATACAAATTGTTTCGTAATATATATTAAGAAAATTTGCATGTATCTTTATATAAAGGATGTATAGAATATCAACCGTGATTTAAGTATGAATTGTTTAAGAGTATAATGAAAATTGAGAGATATCAAAAATATCTCACACACGCGAATAATTATCAATTACGTTTAAAAGAATCGCGCAAGTAATATAAGATTAAACTAGTGCCAGAGATGTCACAAAGCAAAGCGCGAAATGTACGAAAATACCCGTTTGTCAAAATCGTATGAAATACGAATAATTGAATAAACCATGAATATTTTTCATACGCAGTAGTTGGGTTACTGTGTATCCAAACGGCGAACAGCAAGGGATGGGGGAGCGTCAAACGAGCCGACGCAGGCGTGATGGTTGATTACGTCATCACTTCGGCATTCGCTCGGCGACCTCGGAAGGAGACAGAAGTACGTCGTATGAATACGACATATGAATCGTTCTGTGTCGCATTAATCCACGAAAATTAAATATAATTAATAATAAGATTACGAATTGATCAATAATTTGCGATCCGTGAACAATGTCGGGCGACTGCCGTCCGTCGAAAAAATATAGTTATACTATCACACGCTCAAACCCTGATGAAAATAATTAATTTTTAACAATAAAATAATAAAAAATAAAATAAACTACAAAAATGTGTTATTAAACAAAAATATAATCTTATTCACACAACTTTTATATGTATATAGTTACTTTGAAGTGTAAATATTAAATACTTCCAAATTTAATTTTCTTTGCAAAGATTATATTATAGAGACGTTTAATACATCCTCAAATGCTAATATGCAAATCGCATTATTATATATTTTTAATTTTTAAAAGCTACATGAGAGATAATAAAATAAATGAAATGAAATAAAATTGATTAATAAATTCAGTTTTAATTTCCTGTCATTACACATTGTGTGCCATTACGTACATATATATTTAATTTATTAAAATCCAGCCAAGTTTGTATTAGAAGGGAAGAATGTACGCAGTAATTGACCTCGTTCCTTGTCTATATGTAAAGACTTCCGTTTTACCATTATTTCATGTTCAAGGATGCCTCTTGTCTTGACTAATTCCGCCTGAACCTCCTCAGCGCGTTTTAATTCTGCCAATACAGCAGAAGTATTTTCGCCAAGTGATTTCACTTCTTTGATAAGACTAAGTGAAATGAGAGTTTTTTTTATAATGTTCCGTTAATACTATTTGTTAAATCAGTTACATAATCATTTCTTTTTCAACGACTTACGCAAATTGAGGTGCATCTCGACAATTTTCAACATTAAATCGATTCAATCGATTATCTAATCTCGTTTGTGCTAATTTCATACCATTGTTTAATCCCTTCGGTGAACCCCGAAGAGTCTCAATCAACTTCTCTGTATTTGCTAGTTCATGCAAGCACTAAAAACAAAAATTAATTTATTTCCGCTGTTTTATATAAAATTTTTGTATGTTGCCTTTTGTTGTATTCATAAATCTTACACGAAGTAATTCAATCTCTAGTTGGTAAAGGCAATCTTGTGTGAGTTCCACATTGTTTGCAAGTGCAACGTCAACGCGAGTCGCTTGATCGCGTAGATCTTTAATGAAATTAGTATATATGTCGTTCAAGGTGGACCTCAATTTTATCGATCTTTGTTTAGCAGCTTCACCATCAGCTAATACCTCTTGGGTGAAATGGTCATAACTTGTAGGAGTAGATTGACTGAAAAAAAAATAAATAAAAAGAAAAATATTGATTATGCAAGCTGATTACATTAGATCCAACGTTAAAAATAGTAAAGTTGTATATTATTTCGAAATCGCAAAAAACAAATATATGTACAGATATATCTATTGTTACTATTATCATTGCTGTTTCTTATGTTACTATTTCTTTTACATTCGTAATGTTCTTTTGCCTATTTTGCACTCATAAAATGATGCAAACTCACTCAGCTGGAAATCTCGTAGCTCCAGCTTTCCACAGTAGAAGCGGAGAATCATTAGACAAATTTACACATACGGAGTCTATATTGTACGTATGCATTTTATCAGACCAATCGTTCTCTGCCCGTGCTTTCGCAGACTTCAATTCGGCCATTTGCATTTCGATCTGCTCATGAGTTCTCCTCAGTAAATCTCGTATCTCGGTACAAAGCGCTATTTCCTGGAATGTAACACAGAATAAAGAAAAAAAAATTTGAGAAAGCGGCATTGTTTTGATGAATTTATCCGAAATTCAACCTTCGTGAGCTGTTCCTCGACATTATCACGGACAAGATCGCAGTTTAAACGAAAGGAGCGTAAATGCAAAAATTCGTTTGCAATTGACAAAGGAATGGTCAATATCGATAAAGATCGCTGTACACGACGACGCTCGGCTTCTAACAATTCCATCTCTTCTGCAATGGCAGCGATCGCATGTTCTAATTTTGTCTTCCAATGATACACCACATTAGCCCGTGTTTTTAAATGTTCCGTCGTTTCTAATTGCACCTTGTTAGCTGTCGTGTATACATGATCTACGCATTGCTTTGCACGGTTCGCTGCGACTCTAAGAAATTCATTGTTATTAATATTATTAAAAGTTAATAAATATCAATCTCTTTTATAATATTAAAGAATGTTGAATCCAGAGATCCTTTAATAACTCTCGAATCAAATTCAAGACACAATTAAAAAAAAAAATCCCAAATTACGTTGAACTACGTACTGAGCATCACAGATTCTCTCATCCGATTGCTGAAAGATACTCAAATTGTGCGCGCGCCATTCACTTGGTGCGTAGCGAGTGATGGAATATCGATCTGCAACTGGTCTCAAACCAGTTATTCCACCCTCACGAGAACAGGTTACTTTGCCTGTAGCCCATGGACCAATAGGTTCCATTGTGTGTTCAAGTTTTGGTGGATATTCATCTTCGGGCTGAGGTAAATAAAACGGAGGTTTTTCGGCGTTGTCTCCGCAACCATTTTCACTACATTCGTGCTTCGTCATAGGGCATGGTTGTGCCTTCTAGTGTAAAATTTGTTACAAGATGAAAAGTAGATTGTGTATATGTGTATAACAATATATATAATGAATAAATACAATAATTACATGCAAATATTACACATCATTTGACATACATTTTCTATATATCTTCTTAAGAATAATCTATTTAAAAATATATATTAAGGAGATGTCGTTGCTACTAGATGTGTGTGTAATTTATGTAAATTAATGACATAGGAAGAACTTACCTCAATTTGTTGTTGCAAAGAGTGCTGTGAGCTGTCAGCAGAACAATCATGTCCGTTTGGAATATCCGACATTTCGTAGGATAATCAAAAAAATAATATGCGTAATGTGTTTTATGATTTATATTTTAAAGATATACTGAACATAGGCTGTACAATTGAATTGTACATTTACGTGCAATAAGATACATGAATTTCTGTAAACTTAAGCTGTCGCTCACGAGCTTGTCTGGTAAACCGGATTTATCGATTTAATACGCACAGCTGGACGAATCGCCTCATTCTTCTAAAGAAGGGATGGTGTTTTCAAATTAACCTTGTTTTCTTTATGTCAAAGAAAATTGATTCGTTATCATTCGTCATAACATGCAAATGACTAAGTTCAAGATATTACGTACCTATTTTTCTATATAATACTAAAATAAATATTTCTACATAAAAAATGTATACATGAAAATACTTAAAGAGAGAGATTGTCAAAAAAGGTTTACGTATATTAAAATATAATATTACATATAATAAAAAAGTATCCCTACATAAAGATATTTACATTTTTTATTTATGCAATGTTTTTTTAATTGATGAATTTATTGAATAAGACATCTAATTAAATGTTTATAAAAAAAAATGATGCAAGGCTTTTTTAAGCAAGCCTGTACGGAAATATTGATTTGGTTAACTTATCACAGTTGGGACACACGTGCCAACACGAAGATGTCATATGTAAAAACCTCTTTATCGAATCAAACAGCTGTCTAAATATAATGTTACTTGATAAAATTTCCAGAGAAGTTTTATTGTACAGGGTGTTAGTTAAGTATGTTGCTATACTCAATAGAGCGATTCTTTGGTTTATTTCAAGTAAAAAAGTTCATATAACATGTGTCCTAAACGGTTTAGTTTCCGAAATAAAAAAATTTAAACGTGTATTTAAATCTGTTTATTTGAAAGAAATACAGCTTAAGCTAGTAAAAATTAGTCAAAAACAGAAAAAACAAAAACAGGCTTCAGTTCTTCTGATGAAATAAAACAATTAAATGAATTGTTGAAAATGTTCACCTTGCGCCATGATACATCCATCGAGCCTTCTTCTCAAAGATTAACGTACACGCTCAAAGATACCAGGTGTATTACGTATTGCATAAAGCAATTATTCGATTCCTCAAATCATTCTCATTCTCAATTGGGTATAAACCAATGATTTCAGATGCTCCCAAAGGAAATAATCTAAAGGATTTAAGTCTGATGATCTAGAAGACTTTGACTTTGACTTTATCACTTTGTTTACGGTTGTGTGAATGATAATTCATGAAGCAAGGCATATTTATGCAGGAAGATATCTCCAATGCAATTTACTGTTTCGTCAAACATTTGCGACATTTACCTGTACTATACTTCTTTTTCGAAAACTAAGCCGTTTAGGACACATGTTTATATGGACTTTTTTACTTGAAATAAACCAAAGAATCGCTCTGTTGAGTATGGCAACATATTTAACTAACATCCTGTATATATAATTAAGACTATATAATTAGAACAATATGATTTAAATTTTATAATCAACAAATAATTTGATAAAGAATTAACTGTTTGATAACTAGCGAATTCGATTGAACACACTCAGTGCGTACTAACTGAATTCGCTATATGATATTCTCAAAATAGATCGAGGGCTATAACTATACTTACACTTAGAGTTCCAGGCTCATATTCAGAACGCATTTTTCTTGATAAAAGCCCGTTTTTATTTCTAAAAGTATGCGTAACAAATTATAGCATATAAATATGTTCTGAATACGGGCCCCAGAGTTTCGGGAGAAAACAGAACGCAAAATATTCACAGAGAAATAATTGAGCATTGTAATATTCTCAAGAATGTTTTTGTGACTGAACTAGCGTATACTTTTAGATATATACATATTTGATAATATATTTGGCAAAAGTGAGAAAAAGAGTTTTAGTTCAGTTTAGTGCGGGTCTAAAAACAGATCTAATAAATCGACTCAATTTAATTATTACATACGAGTCATATAAAATAGTAAACATAAATAAGAAAGTGATATCTTTTTTGAGATTAAAAAACTGATTCTAATTGCAAATAAAGATACATGAAAAAATAATAACATGAGAAGATAATAAAATACAGATTTTTCATACACGTACGCACGCACGCACGCACGCACGCACATATAAGTAATATCGTTTGTTATATTTGCATATGTTAGCAGTATTTATATGAATATTCATAAATATTGCTAATATATATGCAATATATTATTAATTATATTATATTGTGTATGTATTGATATAATATTATAATATTTTCGTTAAGTTTTTTATGATTATAAAGATCCGAAAAAAATATCAAAACGGATAAAGAGGCTATATTTAAAGATTTGTAAAGCAATCTTATCACACGCAAGAAGAAAACATTTCTTGTTGAACGATGGTAGTGACGTTGTCCCTATAAATGCCAGTTAAACACTCACTGACAGTCACTCGCTAAGTGTTGCCAAGTAAACATCGCCGAGAACAAAATGGCAAAGCAAGTTCGAATTGTATATACTCAAGTAAGTTGATATTTCGTATTGTTTCATAAAATGTATGATTGTTTTTTTTTTTTAACTAAATATATCAAATCGCAAATATTTGAATAATAAAGATTTATTAATAGAATAATCCTTGTGTGATCCACATAAAGAAATTTTTGCGTGTTATGTAAAGAATATATCAACTTTATTTAAAGAGAGAGTTGCAAAAATATAATTTAAATAATTTTACGAACTTTTAATTAAAATTGAATATAAAAAATAGCGAAAAACGGAGATAAAACATTTTATCGATTTTACTAACTTTTGAACTTGTTAACAATTCGACTTTTTAAATCAATTAAACTATTTTTCATTATTAACCATATCAAATATTTTTTATAGCTATTCATCGACAATGAATTTGTGGATGCTGTGGATGGTCGTAAATTTCCCACAATAAATCCTGTCAATGGTAAAGTTATCGCTGAAATTTCCGAAGGAGACAAGGTAAAGTTCTCTGCATTAATTATATTATTATCACCATATATTATCGTAAAACATTGTATAAAAAAAGATAATAAAAGATAAGATAAAGAAATAATTACATGGCTTTGGGAAATCCAGATTTGGGAATTACATGTTATTTTTTCAATTATAAATCTTTGAAAAATTATAATCTCTTTTATAAATTCTTGATAAAAGAGTTAATATTTAAATTTTTTGTTTTAATCGATTCGATATAAAAAAATAATGATTTAGAGAGCTATTCTGTAACTCTTAACGACTCTAACGACATCGTTACAATCATTAAGAGTTATAGAATAGACCTCTTAATGTAACATAAAAATGTGAATATAAATGTTTTATTAATTTGAATCACATTTCCTACACTTATTCATTAAATGTCCGTTGTGTCTCTATAATTTAGATAAAGAATTTAAAACTTAAAGAGATACTATAAACTGAATAAAAAAATAATTTAATTTAATTGATATAACTCGGAAAATTTTGAATTGTATACAGTTGAAAATAATTTTTCGACTTTGATATGACACAGATAACTTTGTTTTTTTATCTGTGCTCGAGTATTAAAGAGTTATCTCGTCATATATTTTTATATTTCATTATCTATTTAATTTTTACATCTACAAGAAATACATATAATTATTTACGCGGCTACATATGTGTGTGTGTATATATATATATAGACTTGGCTAGTACGAGTCAAGAATGCAAATGGTACACGTGATGAAAAACAAAGTCGTAAACGTAAAAACAATGTTGTAAACGTAGTGATATATATGATGAACAAAAACAATGTCGTAAAACAAATTTTACATATTCACTTAACTGTTCGGTTCTTTATTTGAATCATCTTTAAATGTTCCAAAGTAATAAAGCATCAAATTATATAAGTAAATCGATTGAAAGAAGAATGGATTTTATTGTCGATCTCAAGAATGAAACTATTCTGACAGTGGAAATTAATAGAAAAAAATATTTTGAACATTAGTTGCATGCCTTCATTAAACTTTTTTCATTTAATATTAAAAATTAATTATAATTTTGAAAAATGAATTTCTTTTTAGGCTGATGTAAATAAAGCAGTGGAAGCTGCTAAACGAGCCTTTAACAGAAATTCGACATGGCGTACAATGAATCCATACAACCGTGGACAACTTATGCACAAAGTAAAATTTTGTGATATTATATTTTTTTATACTTAACCTAATACAAATATTAACTGTGTACTAAGTATAAATAAATAAAATAGTTCGCAGATCTTGTTACACGTGATTTAGATCGTATTGCTACTCTCGAAACTCTTGATAATGGAAAAACATATAGTAGTGCTGTTGAGGATATTCAAGCAAGTATTGCTATTTTTCGTTATTATGCAGGCTGGTGTGATAAAATACTTGGAACTACTATTCCAACAGGTATTCATTTTTTGAATTATTATCGTTTGTATAATAATTATTCTATGTAGCTATCTATGTGTATATATTTTAAAAATATGCTATATTAAATTTCGCGCATTAGTTTTCATGGCAGATATAATATAAATTATAAATTGAGTAATAATAAGTAATTTTATTTATTATCTGACTAGGCGATAGTAGTGTTACATTGACACGAAAAGAGCCAGTCGGCATTGTAGGACAAATCATCCCTTGGAATTATCCTTTCTTGATGTTGGCTTGGAAATGGGCCCCTGCCTTGGCTACTGGATGTACACTGATCTTAAAACCAGCCGAGCAAACACCTTTGTCTGCGCTTCATGCAGCTGCTCTAGCCAAGGAGGCAGGGTTTCCAGCGGGTGTCATAAATGTCATTCCAGGTTACGGTCCAACTGCTGGTGCAGCGATTGCTGAACATCCAGAAATTTGTAAAATCGCTTTTACTGGATCCACCGAGGTATTTATATTTTATGTAATATGATAGAAATGTATTGATAGAAATGTTCGTATCGGTATAAATTATATTTCTTCTCTAGGTGGGACATGCCATAATGGTAGCTGCTGGTAAAAGTAATCTTAAGCGTGTCAGCCTTGAATTAGGTGGCAAGAGCCCGCTCGTTATTTTCGATGATGTTAACGGTATGTTGTAAAAATAATAAAAAATTTTAATACACTTCATTAAATAAATAATTAATTTATATTTATATTGACTATATTTATAGTGAAAGAAGCTGCAGAAATCGCACATAATGCAATATTTATAAATCATGGACAAAACTGTTGCGCAGGGTCGCGAACATTTGTACATTCTAAAATATATGACGAATTCGTGGATTATGCTAAACAATTGGCGCTTGATAGAAAAGTAGGAAATCCATTTGATCCTAAAATAAATCAAGGTCCGCAAATTGATCAAGAGATGTTCGATAAAGTCATGAATTTAATCAATTCGGGCAGACAGCAGGGTGCTGTTGTGGAAGCTGGTGGAAATCGACATGGTGAAATTGGTTACTTTGTACAACCTACAGTTTTTTCAAAAGTAACCGATGATATGAGGATTGCCAAAGAAGAAATTTTTGGCCCGGTTCAAACAATCTTGAAATTTGAAACCCTCAATGAAGTAATTGAACGTGCCAATCGCACTAACTATGGCCTTGCTTCTGGTGTAATCACTAAAGATATTAATAAAGCTTTAGAATTTGCCCAAGCTATAGAAGCAGGTAGTGTTTGGTATGTATTAAGTAAGAATACGTTATAATATTTCACTGTATGGACATATATAATTATGTACACTCAATGTCTTTCAGGATAAACTGTTATGATGCTATCGTACCACAAACACCATTTGGTGGTTTCAAACAATCTGGCATAGGACGTGAATTGTAAGTCATAATTGCTTAAGCTTTAAATAGTACGTTATTTAACTTTTGTATCCTTTTTTCAGGGGAGAAGAAGGCTTGAAAGAATATCTTGAGATTAAAACAATCTCTATTAATGTCACGAAAGGAAATTAATATGTATTGCATAAAGTGCACAATACATAATCTTAAGTTTTCATTATAATTTTGATTATACTTTTGTTATAAATATCTTGAATAAAATATGTTTGTGACAGTATATTTGTAACAAAATATTAATAAAATGGTATATGTAATGATTTATTGTTCATAATTTGGGAAACATATATATTCGTTTCCTTTTCTACCATGAAGCGTAGAGGATATTAATATATATTTGAGATATGTATATAATATCTCGAAAATTAGAAAAATACATTTATGTATATAACATAAAAATGTAAAATAGATGAAAAACAAAATAATTGTATTTTAGAGTTTTATAAACGTAACACTTTTATTCTATGTGAATGTTAAAACTGCAGAGTCTTATTTTGATATAATCATAAATATATATATTTTTACCTTTATGTAACACTATCACAAATATCTATAATGTGCGAATCGCAGGCTCAGAGTAATCATCTGATGGTATACCTAATTCTTCGTCTGTCCACTTAGATGGATCTTGATATGGAAACTCTCCCTGGGTACAAATAAAATTCTTGCGTTAAGATTACTAATATTAGATATATATAAAAATAAAAACCTCGAAATTATGTGATACTTACTACAATATGGCCAAAGTCGTGCCAAAAATGCCATAATATCCACCACCACATGACGCCTCCGAAAAATTCAGCTATATATACCCATTTTTTCTCTTCTGCCATTCCGATATTACGATATACATGACTGATGAGGAAATAATATAGTAAATTAAATACATAGCAAAAAAATTAATTAAATCATAATGCATATATTCTTTTTGTGTAACAAAATGCACTTGTATTGAAAAGCGAAACATTGAAACATAACCTATAACGTAGAGTTACATAATAATTTCACCTACCCACTATGAGATAGTCTAAGGGAGCGCAGATTTGTTGCAGCATATTTACTTTGACTACTTCTATGTGCAATTTTCAATAAGCTTAATCCTCGTGAAATCATTATAACAATTAAATCAGCACTATCAAGAATATCAAGTACTACCAGATGATTCTCATCACAACTTAATGCACTCGCATAGTGTCAACTGTCACCATTTACACTTCCCCCTCCTGGGGGTTACGCATTCGATATTCGATTGCTCGAGAATCGCAGTGTCGATACTCAACATTATCGATAGGTGCGTCAGCCATATTGAACTAACGGTGAATCGTGTTCAAATTGCTCCGTTCATTTTCCGCAGTTACTTTTCGTTCTTCAAAAGTGATTCGCGTCCGCGAAGATGATCAGATCATCGCGAATGTTATCATGAAGTGTCGAATGTTATAATGCGTGGAACATTGCACATACACACACACGATCCTTCTCACGTTATTACGTCAATAACGTTGTTGACGATTGATAATTCCTTTCTTTGTGTGAGTATTGAAATCATACTCTTATTTGAATTATGAATTTAATTGAATGTAAAAAGACGAGGAGCCACATCGGATTTACCGGAAAAAGTGTAGGGTAATCGTCATATTATACGCGGATACAGTATATATATCTCGTCAATCTGAACATTTCATCAAATAAACTCCGTGCGATCGTATTCGTATGTACGTTGAATTCTTAAGTTACGTGCGTGACTTAAACGAGATATGCAGTCTTTGTACGCATCGTAAATAATATAATAAAATTTACATGCATATAGCAATTGGTAGTATCATAATTAATGCTGTAATCAGTAGTTTATAACGTTAGTGCATGAATTTCTTAGAATGTATGATAATATTGTAATTAGCAGTATACTTCTGCATAATTACGATTACTACTATTATTATTACTTAAAGAAAATAAAATTGCTGCAATTAAACTCTCTGTACAGCATAGATTTCCATGGACGTCTTAAAGCCGTCCAAAGGATGTATACTTGCGTTGTCTGAACGTCCTAAGGACATTTCTAAGATGTCTCTTGGATAAAGTATGCGATAAAGTATGAGTTTTTCAGAGAAATTCAATTTAATATTGACCACTTTAATACTGAAAATTACACATTTTTAACATAAATTAATGTATATACAAAAAATAATCTATTTTTTTAATTAGAGGTAAATTTTGTGACGAGTCAGTCGCTTTCAATACTCAAAATAAGTAATTAATCACTATACCTTTCAATATTAATTAATTTCTGCAAGAGCTTTATATAGATGATATAAAACTATTCGGGCTATTTGAACAAAATTTTTAATTAGAAATAAATTATGTTTTACTTAGATATGTTAATTTATATTAAAATAATCTTGTGGAATTTTAATAAATCATTAATTATAAGTTGATTACTTGTTATTGATAAAATCTTCCTGTATTATACGTAGTGGATCCGAATAGCTCCAGTGTAAATTAAATGTTAACAGTATGAAATTTAACATGATTGCTACGTTTGTTGTATGTGCATGAATTAATGAAAACCCAAGTGAAAATCTTTTTCTTTTACTTTTGTTATGTATCTTATTAGATTAAAGAATGTGTAATTGGCCATGATTAAAAAAAATTATTTAATATTATGAATGCTATAATATTATAACGTAACAATGAGATAAATAATATTATAACGCATTATAAGAATTTTATTTATCTCATTTGTCTATTTCTCAAATTCATACAATTTTATATATTATCTATATTTGAGTCACAATTTTTAGAATATGGCTTTTATTAAGAAAAATATTTTATGTCATACGTCTTGATTTGGAAATTTCTATTGAAGCACACATCTAATAAAAATGTGATTGTTATTGTTTAAAATTATTTCGCATAAAATTTAAAAAGTGTTCCATAAAATGATCGTCGCAATAAATATATGCGTACAATTGTCAACTATACATTATACCCATGATTCATTCACATACGTATATATCGCAATTGCGTTTTTTTTCTGCATCAAAAGTGCAATTAGTTCACATTTATCGCGTGTCAGCTGTATATATAAATGTCATTTTTTTAATAAAATGACATGAATTTCTTATTTCTCACATAATATTTTTTTATAATATTTAAATAGTATTAAGGGTATAATTCGACTTATATTATATATCGGCAAGACATTATTAAATGTTATAATCTTATATGTTGAATATTAATTAAGTCTTAAATATTTTTTTGTTTTCCAAAACTTTGAAATTAATATTGTAACTGTTAAAATAAAAACTTTTAATTAATTTTTTGTATAAAAATGTTAAGTGAAATATCGAACATAATACAACAATAGATGTTTTCGCTTATTATATTTTTTTTGTTTTTAAAAATAAATTAAAATAAATTCTGTAAATTTTTGAATCTTGAATTCCTATTGATAAAAAGAAAGGATTTCTAAATTGTATAAATTATTATTAGTTAATAAAACTACAATAAAAATAAGAAAATTGCACATATTTAATTCTTTGTTTGAATTTATTAAAACGATTATATCTTGAATTGCAAGTGTGAATGAAAAATTGAAGAGAATTAAGTAAAAAAAAAAATGTAAAATTTAAAATTAAATATATCATAAATAATAATGTTAATAGAAAACACTAATAGAATGTGACAAATATCTAAAAATTTCGAGCATTTATTATTATTGGAAAATCGTACAAGATATTTGTTTCCAACGAAAATATGTCGAAAGATAGATATATCAATCGTCCGTTTAGGAATATGAAATATTTTTTTAGATATTTATTGTGCATTAAAAAAAATTATTCAATTGACTAAATTAAGTCAGTTTGAACAATTTTTTTTCAATGTAGTATGAATTAAATCACTATCATTCACATTATTTATATTATCATATTAATTGTAGGTTTTAATCGGCCAGACAATGATATCGACGAAACAACAGAAGAAGTGGCAACACATTTTGGTGAGTACATTTATTTATTTATTTATTATTAATCAATTTATTACGAATCATAAAAATCAAACATTTATTTATCTTTTAAAATATATAAATTTTAAAATAGTTATATATTTTATACAGTAAATTATATTTTTAAAACAACGTTTTTTAAGTGGTAAAAAAAGTTACTCAGCGTCCGTTCCATTTTGTCCTTCTTTTACGAGATTAATTTACGACAGCTTAACATTCGATGGAAGTCGTAGAAGTATATCAGTCGCGGAATGTTCGCCATTATCCATGGTACGACTAAAAGTCGGGGAGCAAAGGGGCACATTCGTATGTTAGGGGAGCGTTGCAGCCCGTTGCTATTGGCTGAGCAAACGCTTTTACAAGCTGCAGCGAGGCATTTGATCCCCCAGTAGCAACCCTCCCGAGACTTATCTCGCATTGGCGCTTCAGCCATAATAGTGGCCCCCGGTTGTACCTAATAATATGTTTTATAGAGGCCGTCGTCCAGTATCTTTCGCCAACGAACGAGCTCTTAACCGTAGATACGAAACACCCGTATAGCTTAGAACAAAATTGTCTTTCCAGAATTGTACAGAATGAAAAAGTATAAAAGTATATATTTAAATAATAGGACATTAACTTTATGGAAAAACTGAGCAAAAAGTCTTAGTGAACATAGGTCAAAAGCGCAACCGTTTCTAAGATATAAACAACTTTGTATGCTTGTCTTATAACTAACTTATTGTTTTTTCATGTTGCATACAACACGAAAAGAGAGAAATCGAGATAAGTAGCATTGATAGCCTATTTAAAAAAATTACGGATCCAAGATGATCTCCCATAATACTTATCCAATCGTAATGGCTAGTTGATGTAAACTTACTGGTTTTCGGTGAAATTTTTTATTATAAAGTATGTATGGAAATTGAATCAAAAGATTCTCAGAACACACGATTTGTAAACAATAAGATAAATCTTCACGTTGCATGCGACTCATAGAAGCTGATAAGTCAGTTGTGATACTAACATACAAAATTGTTTATATTTTAGAAACGGTTGGACTTTCGACCTATGTTCATTAATGCTCCTATTCATAGTGAAACTAGCACGACATTCTATTAATATGAAAAAAATAATAACAGTACCAGTAGTATTTTTTTCACAGTTCTATAGTTTCTAATAAAAATAAAAAAGAGTTCGGCATTTTTTATATTAAAAAATCAAAGTTGGAAATATAAGTGTCAGTTTCGTGAATTTAGCATAATATTTTTCCTTTAAAATACAAGGAAAAAAAATATTTTTACTTTTAGTTTTACAGATCATGTTAGTACTACTCGGGTTTTACCAATATATGTAATTTGAAAACAAAAGATTCCAATAATTACTAATTTAAATGCAAGGTATTAAAAAAATCATTCAGCATTTATATGATAGATAGTACATTATACTTACCAAAAAAGTCTGTGTTCATAGTCAGATCTTATATTTAAAGCTTTTCCTTAAATTTATCTTCAGATGCTCCATGAATTATTTTATTGGCTACTAAACATCTAAAGATAAATTTAAGGAAGAGCTTTAAATATAAGGTCTGACTATGAACACAGACTTTTTTTGTATAATGTACTATTTATCACAGAAATGCTGAATGATTTTTTTAATACTTTGCACTTAAATTCATAATTATTGGAATCTTTTGTTTTCAAATTATATATATTGATAGAACCCGAGTAGTACTAACGTGATTTGTAACTAAAAGCAAAAATATTTATCTTTTTCTTACATTTTAGAGGAAAAATATTATGCTAAATTCGCGAAATTGACATGTTATATTTCCAACTTCGACTTTTTAATATAAAAAATGCCGAACTCTTTTTTATTTTTATAAAGAACTGTAGAACTGTGAAAAAAAATACTACTAGAACTGTTATTATTTTTTTCATATTAATAGAATGTTGTTGCTAATTTCACGGATATCCAAAAATGAGATCTATGAAGTTAGCACGACATTCTTTACTATAACAAATAATGATAACACTCTTTTCACGGTTCTACAGTCCCTTATAAAAATAAAAACGAGTTTTACATTTTTTATATCAAAAAATCGAAATTGAAAAAATTGTAGCCGGAACTCTATTTAAATAATTGTAAAGTATAGATCTTTGCTAGTACTAACGAGAAAGTCGCTGGAATTGTGATTATTACAAAACATTTCCATGATATACGTGTAATATTATAATTTCTATCTAAATCTTCCTCTTTTGCATTCACACATTCGATATCTCAAAGATCAAACCGTTTTAATTTGTGTATTTAATTTTTACATTATTTACATACATATACACGCGCAAAATTAATTATAATAATTATAATAATTATAAAAGTATTAAAATATAATATTTTTTACTCTCGGCTAATACTTAAAAACTCTTAAATGCATTTATTACATTTCAATGATATTGATAAAAAGTTTAGCGATTGGTTCTATAGACAAAATGTTTTAGAATCATTTTGATCCTAGATTGATTAAATCGCATATATAAAACATATATGTATATTATTTCAAAAAATAATAGTTACATATTTTTATAATCAGAGGCATAAGAGCATTGTCAGTAGTTCTTTGAAAGAAACCGAGTACATAGAAAATTAAAGTTATATTTTAAAAGTATATCATTACATGCATTAAATTGCATTTTCTTAATATGGCGTTTCTCTCTGAGAGAAAAATGTATTAAATTTTAATAAATATTTGTTTGAATAGTGTTA
>NW_017304544.1:0-1647 GCF_001594115.1 Trachymyrmex septentrionalis
TAATATTTATGTTATAATATGTAATGTTGTTTGTATTTGTAATATTACTTTCAAAAATATAACAAATGAATATTTGGCCATTTTTCTCAATATAGGTATGACCTTTCATGTTTACAAATAACATGTTTGCTGGTACAAAATTCATCACGGAATAACGTGTCTTTTGAGTGATCTTATCTCTTTTAAAACATGGCAGCCCGATAAAAAAATTTTTATACATAATTATGCATAAACGGTTGAACACAATTTACTGTTCTAAATAAACTACGTATAAATAAGTCGTGTATAACCGTTTATGTATAATTATGTACAGAAATTTTTTTACCGAGCTGCTATATTTTAAAAGAGATAAGATCACTCGAAAGACACGTTATTCCGCGACGAATATTATCAGCCACCGTGTTATTGATAGTCGTTGATGATCATGAAGTAATAATACATACATTCGTCATTTTAAAGTTAATATCGCAATTACAAACAATATTGCATATTACAATATAAATATTGCAAAAACAAATGTCTGGAAATTGTTATAGAAATTGAAACATAAAAAGGTTTAGATTAGAACAGTTGAAGTTTAAAGACGAGAAATTACTTGCGAATAATTGGTCACATTTTACCATGCAATTGCAAAACAAATAAAAAAACAGTTTGAATGTGCTAGATTCCACATTAATCTTGAAATTCTAGAATAATAACTTTGTTCAATACTTTTAAATGCTTTCTGAAATACATTATAATAAATATTCCGAAGACCTTTTGCGCTAAACATAATATTGTTGGCAGAATTTGCGTAGTTTGTCAAGATTTTGTGTAAAATGAGAAAAAAGTAATTTTTTTGTCATTTTTAACATTTCTTATAGTAAACAATATAAAATGAAATGAGCTGACAAATATTCTTTTAGACTCGATAAACTGTATTTAGAAACAAAGTTATGTTTTGCTGTAAAAAATATTGAAAACAGAAAAAATGCTATTTTTTACCCATTTTATTTCAATTTACTCAAAATCCTGATTACACAGATTTTACCAATGGCATTGTGTTCACCAAGAAAAAATTTTCGGAATATGTACATTGTACTTCGGAGAAAAGGAAAAGTGAGAAGAAGATCTCTTTGCCATTTTAAAATTGAATTCTTAATTACACATCGATGTGAGTCCAATGTTATCCTAAATATTAAACATTGCATATTGATTCAACAATTCCATAAAAGAGTGTACAATTATTACTTAATAAGTTAATGCAAAGTAAACTTTTTTCGACTAAAACGAAACTGTTTTCTCTTTCTAGGAAGAATTTGATTGGACAAGTGCATGGATTCACAAACAGAGTTGGGAAGTAATGCATTACATGTAACGTCGTTACTTTTTTGGTAACAATCGTTACTTTTTTCTGTCTGTAACGCAAACGATAAGGTTACATTTTTGTGTAACAATAATAACGATTTAACTGTTCTTTTTACTTTAAATTTTATTTGATGGATTGGATTGGATTATATTTTGATTGCTGGCGTTGAAAGATGTTTTACTTTTGTATCTCCAGAAGTGTATTTCTAGTTACCCAAATTGTGTCGTTGTTATAACAAATAAATAAAATACTTAAAAATTTTTTTAATGTCCGTAAGTATATATATATATATATATATA
>NW_017304544.1:2263-4606 GCF_001594115.1 Trachymyrmex septentrionalis
TAATAAAAAGTTATTATTTGCAATAAATACAATTACAAAATGTTCACTTTTTCATTTTTATTTTTTTAAAAATATTTTATATTTTATATTTTAGATTGCATTCCAATAATCACTATCAGTATTAAAAATCTGTAATTCACATTACATATATACCACTTTTCAGTACTGGAAGTGTATCTTCTAATAATGACATTAATACTTAAAAGCCATATTTAATTTAAATTAGGTAATTGTTGAGTTTAGCTCCCGACGATTGTTTTTGCCAGGTTCGGTTGTTGTGCAAAAACGCGCCGAATAAAATTAATTTTATCAATATTATATGTGACGGAGCTAAATTCAACAATTCCTCAAGAAGTAACGATTCGTTACTTTTTCAAGTAATGGTATGTAACTTTTTAAAATGAATAACTAATGAAGGTAACAAGTTACTTTTTTTAACAAAAAGTAACTACTGTAACGATAACGCGTTATTTTTTTAAGGTAATGTTTCCAACTGTATTCACTAGTTAATTCGCATTATTACCTTCCGATAGAGAAGAGAACTGCAGGCGATACGTCTCCTCATACCAACGTGTAACGATTGTATGACAGAATGGTGTAACAACATAATGGCGATGACATTGGTAATGACCAGGAAGATGATGTAAATCATCACCTCATTCGAGATTTTATGTTTCGCGTTAGGATCATTAATGAAGTATTTGATGATCCAACTTTGCGAGATCGGTATCATTACACGTATTACGCTACACTAAAAGGGAAAAGTTGAAATTTAACTCTCTCCACTTCCTCCAAATAAATTTATAAATCTAAAATAAATCTGAGAAGAGCGAGCAAAAAAGAGAGAGAGAGAGATTTCAAATTAATTCAGATCAATTTTTTTCTTTTTCCTCATATCATAAGAAAAGATGTAACTTGCTGCACAGCACGTGTGAACATTCAGTTACAATTTAACTCTGACAAAACACTTTATATTTAATATTTCTATATCAAAAAAAGGAATAATTAAAATAATTAACACTTATTTTTCTGTAATAACATTTTGCTATTTAATTATTACAAAATAACTTTTAAAGATACAATTTTTACTAAGAGAGACGTACATATCTAAATACTATCTTATTTTTATTTCTATTACGTTTTTATTAATTTAATATAGGGTTTATTATAGAGGTAATTCACATTGTGATATGCACTAATTTACTCCACATATCGGAGCAATTAGCTATAATGCAGCATGTCCACATTTCATTTATTGCAAAGAAACTACCCAGTGTATAGAATCACGTATAAAAATGTAATGAAAGATTCTCTCTATCATATTGATATATTTTAATCAAAATAATTCATTTTGTTTAAAAAATCTAATGCCAAAGTTGTAAAAACTGTGCCAACGAGTCCCGATCTTTGCTACAATTATTCTTATAATAATATAATTTATTAGTGTAAACATAAAACGTGATAAATTTTTTATCTTTATTACAATTTTTAAGATTGGGGGAAATTTTGGGGGGATTATCAGAATGATTGTGTGAATTCGATAATTTATCGGCTCTCAATTTATATATTTCTGAAAAAAAATAAATTAATTTAATTTAAAATGAATGTTAGTTCAACATCTTAACACGGAACTGTAAGGCGCTTCGTATTTAAAGTTTTTTATTTTTGTTCTTAATACAGTAAAATTCAGAAATGGGATAATGAGAGTCAAACGCAGATGTAAGAGTAAATATTTAGCAGATGCTGATCAGATGTTACGAAACGTTCGACAAAATAAATGAAGTTACTGACATCAGATTATCATGTACATCTCCTAAATTTTCGCTTTGGAGTCATTCTTAGCGAATATAACAGCAAAAAATCTTTCATTGAGAGCAAGTCATTTGCAAATTGACAGAGATAAAGCAATCGATACTAAATAAATTTAAATCTATCATTATAACATCATTTTCAAGATTTAAAACACCAAATAATAAATTCAGGTGATTCACCTGGTACGTTTTATTTACAACATAACGTAGATGATTACTTGTGAAGGAATTTACATAGTGAACAGAATCCGAACCAAGGATAGAAATTTACAAGAAAACACAAGACAGATAAGAGAAAAACTATATAATATATAAAAGAGATGTCTTTTTGTACAAACAGACATTTAAAGAAGTTAAAAAGGACAAGTTATTCATTCGTGCAGCTGCAAAAAAGAGTATGACTTATCTAGTTGTGTTACCCCTGGCAAATGTGTTACAATTATCTTTCTCTGTTATAATCGTTACTATCGTCCTTGGGAGTTGGGACGGTTGTAACAAAATTCTTCATAGTCTTTAAACAAAACTTCTTCAA
>NW_017304545.1:0-901 GCF_001594115.1 Trachymyrmex septentrionalis
TTCTGCTTCAAAATATATTTTACTGTCCATATGAAGTCCGACTCTCATCCTTCCTCCCATCCTCCCCCCCCCCCCCCGCTTGAGGGGTGCACGACTTCCATAATTGTACTGTTGCACGTATTTATATGTTTTAGAAGTTTAGTGTATAAAAGTGCATAAAAGTGTAAGAAGGAACAAGTAAGTACAGTTTAAAAGATCCACCAACCACCATGCTTGGAATTGTATACTTCTATGTACATTTCTATGTGCATTTCCATTATTTTGACACGACATTTCTGAAATCAATTGCAGTACTTTATAAATCTAGTGACTTTAGTTTAGAAAATATGATAAATTAAAATTTCATAATAGAGTCATGGCATACGACTTTCTACGAGAAGCGACTTTCACTCTATCTTCCCTCATGTTTCGGGCGAACACGATTTTTCACGCAAAGCGACTTTCTAAAAATAACTTTCTAAAGAAATATAGTAAATTTGGGAAATCGTTTGTGCGCCTCGAATCAGAAAGGGAGGAGAGGTGAAAGTCACTTCGCGTGGAAAGATGTACGAAACTGGGAAGGTGAGGTGAAAGTCACTTCGCGTGAAAAAGTCGTGCTTCCCCAAGCGGGGAAGCAGGTGGGATGAGAGTTGCTTCACATGGACAGTAAAATATATTTTAAAGCAGAAAATTTTGGTTAAAGTAAAAAAAACATTATTTTTCAAATTTATTCTCTATATATTATAGAACTTTAATTTACTATATCTTCTTAATCAATCCCGCACTTAATTTTTATGAGTAATCATACAAGAACATTCTCCTCTACAATGTATCAAAAGGACATTGGAATCAGTAACATGTCATTTAAAATGCACATTTACCAAAATTGCTTTACGGCTTTTATAGGAGGTAGTAAATATCA
>NW_017304546.1:0-3061 GCF_001594115.1 Trachymyrmex septentrionalis
GTTGCGACACTGAACTTTATTTATTTATTATTTATTTTTTTATGTAGCCTTTTATTACTTTTTTATTATATTCATTATTTTACATCTGAGGAGGGCTCAATCCAGCAGCCGAAACTTGTTTGTTTTTTATATTAATATACGGCGTTCTACTTCTTATTTTATGTATTTATGACTAATATCTTTTAATTAAATGTATTATGCGTCGACTCTTTTTCGCCATTCACTTTGTTTATTTTGTTACTACATTCTACATTCGCTTTTAAATATTCGAATAATAAGATTCCTAAAACTGGTACTTTATCTATAATGGAGTAGTACATAATTAAATTATACAAAATGCAATAGTTCTATTGCATTTTGTATAACTTTTTAAATGATTACTTACATAAATGTAGGGTATTTGGTTCAAGTTCCGATAGTGCAATAAATAACGAAAGCAATTCATATAACGATCCAAACTGAGACATAAGTTTAAGAAAAGCGAAATAACAAGGATCATCTAACTCATTAAACTTATTTAATCATCAATTACAAAAATGTACAAAACGAACAGAAGTATTTACTGAGGAACTAGAACTGCTTTGAATTAAATTATAATACATATAAATAAATCATTGTCGGGACTAGATGATACAGGATACCCAGGTACCGTCAGTCATGGCGAACGGACACGAGAAGTCAGACGGTGTTGAAATGAGTAGCGAATTAGAACGATTACAGAGAGATGAGCTGCCGAGCTTTATTCGGACGACAATAACAACATTCGTTGAGCGATATACATAGGCAGGTACTGAAAGGTAACCTTAGCCCCGTGGCAAAACAAAAAATGTCACGAATGGATATATCGTCTTAAGCAAAATCAACAGCTGATAGACAGATAAGTAGCGAATTCTGAAGGTATCAGTGCCGATAATAAGCGTGTACAGACTAGAAGAACTATTCGAACGAATAACTGCTGAACGTAAAACGATAACGAGACACGTGTTTAACAACATAATTAAAGTAAATTTGAATGTGATCTGCCGATATAAATAATTAGCACACCGATCATTTATTGAGTTTAATCTATACAAGCATAAACATTAAATTTTTTATACAAAGACAGATATTAGTACAAAGACGCATCTATTTGTACTAATTGTACATAACTCTATATTTTGTAGTTTGTTGAGTACAAAATGTATTGAATTTAAACTTACTATCACCACGTGTAAAGCAACTAGTAATATTCGACTATATTTATTATTTTCAAAAATGATTCGATTGATAGAATATTTAAATTTTCTTTATTATTACATTCTACATTCGTTTTTACATATTCGTATCATAAGATTATTAAAACTGACACTCTGTCCATAGTGGAGTAGTATACATGATTGAAAACAAAATGTCTACTGCATTTTTTATCACTTTATAAATCATTTCTTATATAATTGTAGGATCTTTGGTCCAAGTATCGATAGTGCAATAAAGGACGAAAACAATTCATATAAAGATGCAAACATGGATATAAGAAAAGCGAAACATCAAGAACCATTAGACTTATCTAATCATCAATTATGCGAATCTACTGAAGAAACAGAAGCACTTACGGAGTAACTATAACTACTATGCATTAACTATAATATACATATAAGTAAATCATAAACATTAAATTTTACACAAATATAATATATCTTTTACGGGAAACATTCATTTATTGTTTTATCACTCATCCGTATAGTATGTATAGCCAATCAGACAAGTTATTTTTTCAGAACAGAAGCAGACAATTTCCCAGTTCGTCGCTGGATACGTGGACACTACACAAAAATAACAAAAATTAATAAAGTATCATGCAATCATTGTCTTAAAAATTTGATATATGTTAACCGCTTAGATATTTTACATAAGCACTTGGTAAAAACACATCCAGAAAAATTAACAGAAGAAGAGAAGAAAGACGTGAAAGTTAATTGGACTTGGGACTATTTTACATTAAGTGCTGAGTCAAAGGCAACATGCAAAATATGTGAAGGAATAATGAGTTCTAAAACAATTGATAATTTAACAAATCACTTAAAAACCATGCACAAGTAAGTATTATATATTCCGATTATTCAAAAAATTAGTACATGTATTAAAAAATATAATATTAATTGTAATGAAATTATAAATATTATTTCAAAAAATTTTACGTAGATTCGAATAGCCATTATGGAAAAATGTATCAATGTGTGTCAGCAAATACGATACAAAGACGCATCTATTTGTACTAATTGTACATAATTCTATATTTTGTAGTTTTGTTGAGTACCAAATGTATTGAATTTAAACTATTACCACATGTAAAGCAATTAGTAATATTCGACTATTTTTATTATTTTCAAGAATGGTTCGATTGATAGAACATTTAAATTTACTTTATTATTACATTCTACATTCGTTTTTAAATATTCGTATCATAAGATAATTAAAACTGACACTTTGTCCATAGTGGAGTAGTATACATGATTGAAAACAAAATGTCTACTGCATTTTTTATCACTTTATAAACCATTCCTTATATAATTGTAGGATCTTTGGTCCAAGTATCGATAGTTCAATAAATGACGAATGCAATTCATCTAACGATGCAAACAAGGATATAAGAAAAGCGAAACATCAAGAACCACCAGACTTATCTAATCATCAATTATACAAATCTACTGAAGAAACAGAAACACTTAATAAGTAACTATAACTACTATGCATTTACTACAATATTCAAATAAGTAAATCATAAACATTAAATTTTCTACACAAATATAATCTATCAATTATGAGAGATGTTTATTTATTGTTCTATCAATCATCTTTATATTATGTATAGCTAATCATAAGAGTTATTTTTTTCAGGAAAGAGACGGACAACTTAATCCCAATTCGACGCTGGCTACGTGGACACTACACAAAAATAACAAGAAGAAATAACGTATCATGCAATCATTGTCCCCAAAACTTTTCATATGTATTCCGCATGCATATTTTACATCAGCACTTGGTAAAGGCACATCCAGACAAATTAACAGAAGAAGAGAAG
>NW_017304547.1:0-819 GCF_001594115.1 Trachymyrmex septentrionalis
ATAATTATCGCCAAACTCAGACACGTATGTTTTGATTAAGAAAGATCTGATTAAAAACTTACGACAGCTTTAAAGTCTATGCTTACTAGATGGAAAACTAAAGGTCATATCAAAGACTCTGATTACAGGACGTTATACAGACTGTAGTGACGGACTTCCGAGAGCCTATGGATTGCCGAAGATTCACAAGCCTTGTTGTCCTCTAAGAATTATCGTATCATCGTTGGGCAGTCCTGTATTCATTGGCTACTTTTTTGCACAATAAACTATTTAAAACCATTCCGAAAGCGGATAGTTACATCAAAAACAGCTTCGAATTAGTCGAAAAATTAAAAAGTTTACACTTTACAGGTGCACGTGAACTAATTTCTTTAGATGTGATTAATTATATGTCTTTTTAAAGTAATGCGCTGACTTCGCCCTTCATTTGCTGTTATTTATTAATTATGTTTGTGTCGTATAGTTGATCACGCAAATACCAAAAAAACATTATCTGTTCAAACAAATAATGTATTTAAGATAAACAATCGCACTTATTTATTCAAATATTGATTTGTTTGGACCACATTCCAAATAACAAATTTATTTTTTAGTACAATAAAATTTATTAAATTCAAAGAAATTTTTTTCTCTGTGCACAGTGTGCTTCATTTTTTACATCTCAAAAAGTATAAAAGATTTTTAAAAAATGTTTTTGAAAATAACGGTTCGGGGAAGGAAGGATTACATTTATTTTATTTTTTTCTAGATTGAGACGCCAAAAAGATAAGATATGGTTATTTTCGCTTTTTAAAATAGAATTATATGATTTTTTACACA
>NW_017304548.1:0-380 GCF_001594115.1 Trachymyrmex septentrionalis
CTGTGATCACGATTTTTCCGGCATTTCCGATGATCTGACAAAAATTAATTTGAATAAGTTAAGTTTTCAATCGACTACAAATTGCAATATTAAAAATTTGCAAAATACTCTTTTTTAGAAAAAAAGTTAGTCACCCTAATTTTTTTAAATGGTACTACATATTTTTTACTTCATAATATTGTAACTAGTGTTAAGACGAGTTCAATGCTATACTATGACCTTGAAATGACCTTATTGTCAGACGTTAAGAACAAACGTAGCCATTTCGGAATTTGTGATATTCCCGAATGTAGTTCACACGTGTATGTAGTATTATAACTTTGACCGAAAAATATTTGATCCATAGTTAATATACTAGTTCGTTTTTAAAGTAATATAAT
>NW_017304548.1:480-769 GCF_001594115.1 Trachymyrmex septentrionalis
ATAGGTATAATAATTGTAATGGGTACATCCAGAAGCACATAAGTCGCTCACTGAGTGCTCAGTGAGTTTTCGCATCTGATTGGCATATTCCATTAGAACTAAAAATATAGATCAAACAAGTACAAGAGCGCTCAGTGAGCGGTTATGTTTCTGGATGCACCCAATGAAAGATAATTAATGAAAAATACTATGTATAATAACTGTATATTTAAATTTATGAAATATATATTTAAACATAGTTTTTTCTTTAAAAACATTAATTTATATATTTTTATCATTATTTTTTATG
>NW_017304549.1:0-347 GCF_001594115.1 Trachymyrmex septentrionalis
TTATTTGCAATTTCTTCGTATATAGCGGCTTTTATTTCTTGAATGTGGAACTTTTGTAGATGCATTTTGAGATGTGGTATATATGGTTGTTTAGAAATCATTTTACAAAATTTACATTTCGATGTGTAGAAATCTACTTTATCAAAATATTTCCATAACAAGTGATTGTCGTTTTCCCATTTCAAGCGATCTTCTTCAGTCCACATCTTGTGTATATGGTATAAATGTCCCTTTATCTTTGCTAAGGCTATATGCCTGTCATGAGTGTAAAAAATTGTGTTACAATTATTTATATTGCACTGGACAGTAACATCGTCTAATCTAAGAACATGTTCCCACGCCCAATA
>NW_017304549.1:447-713 GCF_001594115.1 Trachymyrmex septentrionalis
CCCAATTGTCCGATATTTCTTGAGTTGCCATTACGTCTACATAGTATCACGATATGTCACTAAATACGAAATATCGATTCCACTGAGAACAATATTCAGGGAAACTGTTTGGAAAAGGTTAAAGTGAAATATGTTAGTCTTTATTAAATTGTAAATATTAATATTTATTTATTTGTTTCTATTTTTGTAACCGTAAAATTATACAAAACGTACAATTTCGTTTACATTTATTCGATTTTTATAATCATTTAAATTGACATTAATAT
>NW_017304550.1:0-254 GCF_001594115.1 Trachymyrmex septentrionalis
TTAAAACATGGCAGCCCGATAAAAAAATTTTTATACATAATTATGTAAAAAACGGTTGTAAACAATTTATAACTGTTCTAAATAAACTACGTATAAATTAGTCGTATATAACCGTTTATGTATTGTATAATTATGTACAGAAATTTTTTTACCGAGTTGCTATATTTTATAAGAGATAAGATCACTCGAAAGACACGTCATTCCGCTGATGAATATTACCAGCCAACGTGTTATTGATAGTCGTTGATGATCAT
>NW_017304551.1:0-487 GCF_001594115.1 Trachymyrmex septentrionalis
AAAAAAATTTATACAAACTTATGAATAACGTGGCAAAATCATGGAGATAAAGTTATTAACACAGTGGGAAGGCAGATACGGTGCTGAGGCAATAATCGCAAAATCAAATTTCCACAGCCGTAGCGTCTTTTCGGAGAATTTGGTTGCGATAGAACTGTAAGCTCGAAGTGAAGTTTGATCGATATATGTGGGTATGTGCATCCTCGACATATCCAAGACGTGTTTGTACGAATTTCACAAGTACCGCTCGTTCGCGCTCGTTGACATCGCTGTTTCGCGAAAAATGCAAAATTATGTATATCGATACTAATAGCTTAATATACCATATATTGTAGAATGTGACGATGTCTACGATATTATGAAACGCTATAAGTAGATTTGACACGAGCGATTACTCGAGCGACAACGCGTACGGCATTCCGCTTATAAATAAAAAAATTCCTGGCCTTATGAAAGACGAGAACAATGGTGCCATCATAACTGAATT
>NW_017304551.1:1089-3638 GCF_001594115.1 Trachymyrmex septentrionalis
TACGTCACTGAATTAGTTTGTTGCACTTTGATAATTTTAAACACCTCCGTGCTCCAATTCGGTGTGTAATCTTTATCAAAGACTGTCTTGAATTTGCTCACGCGTACTGAATCACCTACTTTATATCGCGCGGGTGCGGCAATTTTTATGCGATGTAAACTGTTAAGAGCCTGTCGACGACCGCGGGGGTAACGTTGACGGGACGCATACTAATATTATAGTTCGATGCTTGCGCGCGTTGTAATTTGATACGAGACGCGGTAGAATGTCGAGCCATTGATAATTTCCATTGTGCGTAAATTGTTTCCACATATCGTTCTTCAACGTACGGTTGAACCGTTCGACAATCGAGGCCTTCATTACGGAATACATATTTTTCTAGTTTTGCGATATAATGGTTGATATTATGCTTCTTCAAGAGTTTCTACACATTCGAGTTGTAAAATTTCTTTCCTCCGTCAATATGCCAATTTTTCGGGCATCTTCTATCGTCTCGAATTATCTTTGAGATCGCCTTCGTCACCTCGTTTCCGCTCTTGACTTTGAACGGTTTGGCCCATGCATGCTTATTCAGCACATCGATAACGGTGAGAATGTAGTGGAAACCCCTGTTGAATCGCATCTCGACCACATCCGCCTGCCACAGGTCATTGTATTTGTGTGCTACGTCGTGTCTTCACGGAAAATTTCTTCTCGCCGGAGTGTGCAATTCATCAACCAACAGACGTTTCTCAGACATTGCGAATAATTATTTGGCACGATGCATTTCTCGAATCATCTTTTCAAGTTCGTTTAGCATAACAAACACATTATTTTGTAAGGCTGCAATCTTCCTCTCGATTTCATTCAGACGATCTTTTAAATTTTAAACACTCTGCTACACATATCGTTTGCTGCGTCAGCATCCATCGGTAGTGCTACTCGAATCTTGCGCGACTTTGCATCAAAGTCGGCTGCGACTATGCAAAGAGCGTTATCACGCACGTAATTTATGAGCAATCCACGTCATTGATGCGATTTGTTTCTTCTTTCAAGCGATAGTCCAAACTTGTTGAATGGCATTACGATGTCGACTGAACGACGTGTGTAGAACGAGATTATTTATAATCACCGGCTTCGCGAAGCTTTTCGATAATCGACAGAATCTCGAATGTCGTAATCATTGTGACCAGTCTGGCGCAAGGCCTCGAGCAATCGCAGACGATCCACGATTTCGTTGGACGGATCGTCCAAATGGATATAATCGATCTTGTTATCGTTTAGCATCATCGTACACGGAAAATGCACTCTTTTGTTTATTCCCGTTCCAACTTTCTTACCCGACACAAATGGCGCTATAATATTCTTATACTTGTATCCCTTAATACCCATTTGATTACTCGGGCTCTAACCGCGCTGATGAGCGTTTGTCAGCAGAATACTTCTGTAGGTCTGTACATCATCATCCGTACAGACTTTTTCGTTGGGAAATTTTATGAAAATTAACTCGTACAGGCTTGGTGCTCCATTTTTTTCTTATCTATAATAATATCATCGTTTTTGTGCAAGATAATACGTTTGTCACCGAACATCATTCCTTCATCGCTGAAATAAACCATACACGATGTCTACGTTGACGGCTTTCTTACCGCTTTAGGACCGTTTTCAAATATTTCTGTCCCAACGGACCATAGTTTGCATGCAGCTTTTCTTGTCCCTCGGATGTTTGAAGCAGGTGTCGAATGAAGATGTTACGAGCGGTTCATCGGCAACCTCGAAAACGACCCTTTCTTCGACGATGAAAGCGTGGTCATACGATAAATTGCGCGGTTGTATTACTTCAGACACTTCGTACAAAGTGAATGGTACGGTTTTCGATTGACTCAACAATGATTTCACAAACGTGGAAGTCTGTGTAGGATTGTCGTACAAAGCACTCGATGGTTTTTGTTTGGGTTTCGATTCCTCGTTTTTTCCCCAAAAGAATGTTTCAGTCATAATAGGATCCTTGGAGAATTCAACAGTAGTAGCAGTACAAGAAGGGTTTTAACCCATGTGGAGCTAGAGGAGAGGCGCGAGGTACGGGGGTACTTATTCGCGGGGGAAGACACAGGAAGGTCCCGGCAACATGGCTGTTTACATAAACATAGGACCCCGGTCGCTGGATTACGTAACCATTCCGTTATGCATTCCTTATTTTTTTCGTCACCCGCCGCCGCCGCCCGCCGCCGTTCTTCCCAAAAATGCATTGGTGACAAAAGCTTATCGCATCCACTTACAGCATATACATACTTACCATCTCTCTCCCTTTATGTTTCATCATCTTACTCGCTGAGTCGTCGCTCACGTTGTACCTTCTTCTAGCGCGCAAAAATATTTGATAATACGTTTTTTATTTAATAATTTAATTAGAGAGAACACTTAATATGGTCATGACCATCTGTCGCAGTACCATGGAGCGCAAAGATGCTGGCGGCGCGCGTAATAACGATAATAAGAAAGGAATAAATAATATCATACTCGTACTTCTGTTTCACTATCCTGTCATTTAAGGGATGAAGATCGACATA
>NW_017304552.1:0-378 GCF_001594115.1 Trachymyrmex septentrionalis
CAAAATTTATTAAATACGATCTCATATACGCATGTATTTTACTATAGCAAAAATATATAATATACAATATATATTTTTTTTGTGAAAGGAGTGATCATAAAAGGTAAGTAAATTATTTGTACAAAATTTGAATTTATTTATTTAACAATTTCGATTTGAACAAATAATCATTATATCTATATTTGGAGAGCAGAATTTCAAATTACGTTTTGTCCTTTGTAATTTTCAAAAAATGAGAAAGAAAGAAACACACAAGAAAAATACCCATTTTATGGAAAATAACTATACCAATTAAGTAAGATGTGAAATATTGAATAAAATTGCTAAACAATTCCTAAAAATGTTAGTTTTTTCAGCATATAAATTAACAATGCTTTT
>NW_017304553.1:0-1626 GCF_001594115.1 Trachymyrmex septentrionalis
TATTGCTTGGATAATGTCGACATTGTAACTTAACCCTTAAAATATCTACTTCCTGTGCACGTAAAGCATGTAATTACCATTTTCCGCCATATGTTCTCGTGTATAAGACGCCGCTTGCTTTATCTTATAAATCCCAATCGTTATTCTGCAAAGATTTTTGCAGTGTTAAACGCGGAAAGTTTCTAATGGATGTTGCCTATTTTTTCCCAAATGGTGGTCTTTTTGAACACCTTTCATCTTCTACAATCTTTTGAAGATTATTGGGTTCTTTTTAGACAAAGTGAGCATTCTTTAAACAATTATTTCATCATCTGGTGATGTTACTCGTAGGTGGTCGCAAAGCATTAGACAGTGCGGATACAATTCTTAATTTCCGATGTATAGTATTTGAGTGTTAGGAAAAACATTCTCTATATTCATTTTCTATGTTTTAATTAAACCATTTACGAATTCGACAATCTAACGAATTTTGGTCACAAGTCTAAATTCATTTGCACTTGTAGCATCATGTTGTTTTTCTACTTAAAAAAATTTTTTTAAGTAGAAAGGCAACATGATGCATTTTTATCAATCCATATTATTGATATTAACAAAGTTGTTGAATCCTCGGTCTACGACCATAAATTCTTCTGGTCATAACCAGTCTAAAAATAGAGAACTTCTTTCTTTCATTAGACTGTTTAATATATTGGCATCATTATTTTCCCCGTCAGCAAAGTAGAGACCAAAGACATTCAAAATATGTTCAGTAGTACTAACTACTATCATAGGCTTGACAAGAGATCTGCCTTTGTGCATAGAAAAAAAACGCCTTTCGAAAGAATAGTTACTACTCTTTTCTCTGTATATGTATGTTCCATTTGCTACAAGTATTGCCACGTCTTTGCCTTCTGTTAATAGAGCTTTGACCATATTCCTAGTTTGTAATCGTAGGAAATTTTCTTTAATAATATAATTCAAATCAAGACGATTAGGGACAAAATCTTCCATGAGTGCTTTTCTAGCCGAATTTGTCATTTTATCAATTGTACGTCTCTGTATCCCGAAAAGTGTTGATAGAATTGAATAAGATATTCTTGTTCTTAATTTAAAAAAGAATAGAGTGAGACAAGTGCGTGCATTTTTTATATAATATATGTACTACGAATTTTACCACTAGCATAAGTGAAAAGATTATTGAAATTTTTCGCAGATATTCCATAAGTCGATGATAATCAACATCATTTAATTTTCCAGGAGTGTCGAAATCCAATAATCATTTTTTTTGCTAATACTCAGAAATTATTCAACAAGTTGAATATCTTGATTCCACTTAAGATAGTTGTATTCGAAATTTAATTTATTCGATTAGCATCATTATCTTTGAAAATACTACCGTTCAAATGCCTTTTCCAACATCGAGCAGCTGTCAGAATTATTAATCCGTTATTAATAAAGACTTGAAACTTAGCCTGGCAAAATATAACAATAAGCGATTTTACAGTTTTAAATATAATACAATATTTGTGTGATTTGGCGCTTCTGCCAAAAAGAAGAGTTTTGAAAAGAACTGATAGATGACCAACATGTTGGATGTTACTATTATATATATTAAGGGAAACAGTTTTATTTTTGATTGATATCGTA
>NW_017304553.1:4374-7609 GCF_001594115.1 Trachymyrmex septentrionalis
TAAATAAACAAAATACTTATTTGTTCTATATCTTTGTAAGTAATTAATTAAATTAAAAATAAATTATAAAATAATTAAAAATAATTAAAAATAATGAAAAATAATTAAAAATAAATCGCAATGGAACTTTACATAAATTATTTAAGATTTCCGGAATCAAAGGAACTGAATGATGATATCGTAACGAAGCTGGATATTATGAAAAGAACACTGTTTATTGTAGTATACAGTACTTATTGTAAAAGCTGATGATGAATGTAGCGTGTCCGCCAATAGCCGTGCATAGTAGTACGAAGTAAAGGGGGCAGCTTACTCGTGCTTCAAGTTACCGACACTCGGTTGGTTATACGTGTCATTGTGAATAATCGTAGTACGATATTACCAACGCTCCCCCTCAAAATGTGCTCCCGTTGTTTGTTCAGTTTGTTGTGGTTTAGAGGAGTGCTAATCCCTCTGAGACATTTGATGTGCGTGCATTTGATGTCCTGAATGTATGCATCTCGTATGAAGTGATGCCTCAGATCAATGTGTTTACTTATCGAGTGATACATGGGGTTGTCTGCGAGTTTCTTTGCGCCTAGATTATCGTTAAAGACGACAACATCTGTTAGATCACACAGATCCAATTCCTGTAGAAAGCTGCACGGATAAATTGTTTCCTTGGCGGCCTCGGAGAGGGTCATGTACTCTGCTTCAATGGAGAAGACTGCTACGGTTTGCTGGTTCCTAGTTTCCCATGACACGGCGCATCCTCTCAAGACAAAGGTGTATCCTGTATCTTCCAGGCAGTTGCCCCCCCCAGTCGGCATCAACGAACCCTTTGAGCGGGTTAGGATCTGCGTAAATCAAACTTAGGTCTATCATCCCCTTCAAATAACGCAGTATGCGTTTATCAGCAGTCCAGTATATATTTGAGTAAGAGTTGTTAAACTGACTTAGTGAGCTGACAGTAAATGCGATGTCTAGCCTTGTAGCGACGGCCAGATAGATAAATGATCAATTCGCGATATGGCAGCTTCTGGATATCGGTGTCGGAAGCATCCTCTGGCAATGTCAGTTCCACGTCGGGTTCCATCGAAGTGCGGATCGGCTTCGATTCCGTCATTCCAAAGTGTTTCAAAATATCTTCGATGTATCTCTTTTGATGCATGATAATTTTGCTGCCATTCCGTATAAACTGAATTCCCAGACAGTAGCTCACCTTTCCGAGGTCTCTTATCTCGAACGCTCATAAAAGATTTTTTTTCATATCGTTTATCGCTTTATGATCGCGCGAGGCCAATAGAATGTCATCGACGTAGATGGCAATTTGCATCAAATTATCTCCTTGTCCGATGTGATACCCGCATGGATGACAGTGAGTTGCTCTATACTTTCTTAGAGTCCATACTTTCTGGTTGAGTTTGTTGCACTTACCCGCCTGTCGACGGCCGTAAAGGAAGTTTTTAAGTAAGCAGACTATGTTGCCGATTTCCAATTCTTTGAGCATCTGTCTTGCATTAATGCCTAGTTCGCTGTTAATTCCTTCCGATTCAATGATCGTTTTCAGGGATTTGTCCTAGCATCTTGGGTAAAGACATATACATCTGCTCGTCGATGGGTCCATTTAAATACGCTGTTGTCACATCCAGTTGCTCTATATCTATTCCGTAGCGAGCGGCCACGGCGATATTATCCGTATAGAGCCTATCCTGGCCACAGAAGCGAAAGTTTGGTTAAAATGTATTCGCGGATATTGTGGAAATCCTTGAGCTACCAAACGAGCTTTTCTTCTTTCCTCGGAACCGTCAGGATAATAATTGTTCCTCAAGATTATTCGATTCCAGATAATGTGGCAGTCTGTAGGGCATGATACGATTTCCCACGTATCGTTTCGAATGATGGATTTTACTTCCGATGCCATTGCTTGCGTCTACTCCTCTGCGTGCGGACCTGCCATTGCTTGTTTGAGAGAAACTTTTGATAGAAAAGCGTAGTGTTCTTCCACAGTATTAGTGGATCGAGGAAGTTCGTCGAATAGTTTTCGTGGTCTTCCTTTGTCCGATCGGTTCATTCTTGGCTTTCCGGGGTCTCTTTTCGGAATCGTCGGCCTCTCATCCGCCGATTCTTCGTCCGTGACTTCTGGGGAACCCTCGTCTACTGATTAATCCAAGTCGTAATCGATCGGCTATTTCCGAAGTGTTGTTCTGGCGAAGTTCCGCGTTCTCCTTCGAAGTGCTTAAGTCGAATTCCATTTCATCAGGTTCTGTTACCTCTTGTATAGATTTCCGGAACGAGTGTTCCGTTTTCCTTCGATCCTTTTTCCTTCCAGAAACTTAACGTCTTGTGATATTTCGACTCTTTGTTCCTTAGGTAACTAGATTCGATAAGAATTGGGTTGTTCCGAATATCCTAGAAAAATACCTTTTTCCTTCGTGATGCAAGTTTGTCTTTGGTGGGATCTGAATTAAGTAATTATTTCTTAATTTACTAATGTGTCTTAACAAAACGATATATGACGTATACATATTTTGATTGTATTTAAAGATAGTCGAAAATAGACAATGTCCTTTCATTCGTGACTCGACTCTGTTCTATTCTATCTACAATCATATTGTTTGGATCAACGTGATTAAAAAGTTTTAAGAATTTTTCACAAAACAAATCTTACTGTGTGATAAACAAAGTTACTAAACAACCGGAGAAAAGTTTTTCAATAAAATATCAATTTTGAAAGAAATAAATTACAATTTTGGAAATCGAACAGACCCGCGAGCAGATTGGCAAGATTTAACTTCTTAAAAATTAAATTTCTAATCGTTTTATCAAAGTAATGATACAAGAATACTTATAATATAAAAAGTAAAAATTATTAAATACGAAAATTAAATTTATTATTTTAAGCTGTATACTTTCTGATTGAACTACATCTCTCGTTATTCTGTACGCTCTTTAGAAACATACTCGTATATTTTTCTTATTGCCGGTGATCGCGGTACTTCTCAAAGTAGTTATAACAGAGCATCATGTTGTAGGAACGATCAAAGGAATCGGCATGGCGCATATCCATACGCGTGTCCATAATTTTAATACCCTTGCGATCGGCCCTGATTATCGGGTTGCCGTTCCTCGTCGACGAAGAGATTCCTCCGTAACAGAAGGAGAGAATTCCCCAGGAATCGCCGGCGCCACCGGCCGATCGCTGTCGTGTAACGCGAAAATTATCGTCCCCTGATTGCCGCGTAATGCGTTCCGA
>NW_017304553.1:17059-17444 GCF_001594115.1 Trachymyrmex septentrionalis
ATTATAGCATCCGAGTTTTAATATTTCATTTGATATATTAATTTTTTTCGGAGAGTAATAATTTTTGACGGAGAATTAAAGTTGTTATTACTTGAATTGGAATAAGATCTTCAATTAGAATATTCTTGAAAAAAAATTAAAACTACTATTAAAATTATTATTAATTGAGTTTGATACTTAGTATTATATACAAACAGCCGGTTTTACCAACTCGATTAAGCCGAATTGATGTTGTAACGTCCTGGATTAGAACTTACAATGCTCCGCTTTGTTTTCCGGTCAATCTGCTGCACAGACTTTACCAGGGGACGCCCGGAGCGCGGAAACTGATCGATATGAAATGGTTTTCACTCATAAGAAAAAATGACGAAACCATATAACACTG
>NW_017304554.1:0-1058 GCF_001594115.1 Trachymyrmex septentrionalis
TAGTTTTAGTCATTTTAAACTACAATTTGTTTACAGATAACGAAAAAAAAGCCACCAAAAAAACTACGTGCCTTAAAGAAAATAACAATTTTTCAATCAGTAAAAAATGTTAAACAAAATTGCTAAAAACATTAAACAAATGCATTTTATTAAGAGAGTTTTTATGTTTTAGGAGTAAAAAAATATCAATTATTTTTGCTGTTTTTGAAAGCTTATAGTCTCAAGAATAACCCACAAAAATGTTTTTTGGAAGAAACGAAAATTGTTGAAGTTGTACAAGGTAAAATGCTATTATGTGTAGGGCCTTATGATCGATTCTAATAGGATGCACCAATTTTAATTGCTATAACCGACGCTCGCCATTATTTATATTCAACCTTTCAAAACCATTCTAGAACGTTTCTCTTCAATAGAACACAGTTTCATTCCCTTCTGAGCATCACTTTCGTTTCTAACGGAAAACGGAGAGGTACTTTTACTAAAATATTTCAAACTTTATACACGTTTTTCATAAAACTGTGTTTTTGAATATGATGATCACGATTAAAAAAAAATCATTAGTCCGTCTGGCTTCTACTTTTACGATTATACTCAGAGAACATGTCATTATCACCGAAACTAGAATTAATAGTCTATATTAATTTTTTCTATTTTTTTGAAGATCAAATAAAAGGATAAAAATTAGAAAAATTCAAATTATTTTTTCAAACTGTTGCCATTTTGAAAATATGCATATGACATTAATTATCTTATTCCGAGCAAGAATTACAAATCCACTCATTAAGAAAAAGTTTATTTTTTGACCAATGATACGATTCCTTGATCACCGTTTGATCGTGTTAGCGGTGCAGGCCTAATTTCAGCGACATCTTATTAGTATTCTATAAATAGTTAACATTACAAAAAATATTTTTTTACACGTATGTTGTACGCACTTTCTAGACCTGTATTAGTTTTTAAGTATACTTAAATTTTTATTTATTGAAAAAATTCTCAAAGAATGTCTTCAAAATTCTCAGATTAACGTAAAGGCTTCTTTAAAAAACTTTTTGTTAAAG
>NW_017304555.1:0-383 GCF_001594115.1 Trachymyrmex septentrionalis
GATCTAATTGTAAGAATTGTTACCAGTCACGTATAAAAATTCCTGATGCTAACGTGCAATAGCAGGAATATATAAATATGATTGGAAGCAAGACCGTCTATATAAATATTAAGACTTTAAATACCAAGCGCCTTTTCGGTCGAGTGTTAAGATGTTGAACTACTATCTAATATACATTCAATTAAATTGAATTTGAAGAAGACTTTTTAAGATTTGGGAGAATTTGGGGGGATTATTTGTTTCAGATTGATTGTGTGAATCCGATAAATTCATCGGCTCTCAATTTATTTCTGAAATATTAAATCAATTTAATTGAATGTATATTAGATAGTAGTGCAACATCTTAACACTCGACCGAAAAGGCGCTTTGTATTTAAAGTCTT
>NW_017304556.1:0-632 GCF_001594115.1 Trachymyrmex septentrionalis
TATAACTTCTTATATAAATTTTAAATTAACAATTGCTCAGTCGAACATTAGATTACATTATATTACATTATATTAGATTACATTATATTAGCCTGTGTGTCACTATATAAATTTTATTTAACGTGGCGTGTTTTTTTTTTTATTATTTAACAATCGGCTGTAATTGGCTGCGATAGGCTTGCTCAGGTTAGGACGGCGATTTTTCAAGTGTTCTCAGAATCGTAGCCCGTCCGGTTTTACAGCGGCGGTCCATAATTAACGGACATGAACGCGTATTCTGTTTTCCAATCGCGTTTCAAGGTCTGCTTCTACCATTTCACAGCAGCGCTTTTGCTTGCTGCACCGTGTCACAGAAATCGAGCTGCAGCTGGAAATCGATTGAAGCCCCTGGGAGTTCTAAGGTCGATCACTTTCGCTCATTATTGCCGAGCCTCCAATCGCGAGCTCGATCGATTTGTGCTACGAACAATCGTTTCACTCCTAACAAAACTTCGACATGATACCCGCTTGCGTGTCTAAAAAAGAACACACGAAAGTCACCAAAAAGAATCAAATGATTTTATTCTGATTCTTACACAATAAACGGTTAAATTTTGTAACCAAAAATTATCATTTTAGTATCTTCATGACGT
>NW_017304557.1:0-371 GCF_001594115.1 Trachymyrmex septentrionalis
TTTTACAGTTGTAAGTTCTATCGGGCTTAAAAAAACACCCTTTATTAATATAATATTTTTAGAGCTTAGAATTTCATTCTAGAATTCGTGATGAAAAGCTGTTTAGAAAATACTGTTGTGGCATTAATTGTAAATTTGGTTGATTCAACCAGTATGTCTTTCAAGAAGCAGACGAATCAGAATTCTTGTGAGAACTTCCCAGTGAGAATAATTAATATATTTTTATTAAATGTATCGCAGTTTTTTATTTAACAAATAAATTTTTCCATGTAAGTAAATAAAAATTTGTAATTGATTGAATAATCACCGATTTAGTCATTTGAATTATATGTGTATGTCGCCTTCTCATTAAATCAGAATTTCATATTGAT
>NW_017304558.1:0-338 GCF_001594115.1 Trachymyrmex septentrionalis
GTGCATGACGCTTTACATGACACAATTATTATCTGGCATGTGTCAGATTAATAACGCGACTGATATTATAACGTAGTATGTTTTGTAGGCGATAGAGCGTGTGATATGAGTGAAGAAAGGATGGAAGAAATGAAATCTCTTTTTTTTTGTGACGCAGTTTTTTTCAATACAGTTTTTTATTAGTGCGTCGAGGTATAAGATGGATGGATGGATGGAGGCTAAAATAAAGTACATATATAAAATGATGTGGACGAATATTTTTTATTACGTGTTATTACATCGTGTTTTTTTCGTATTAAAAACTGAAGCTAATAGCTCGCAATCGACAGCGTTCGAAC
>NW_017304559.1:0-501 GCF_001594115.1 Trachymyrmex septentrionalis
CAAACGAGGTATTTGATTCAGATTTTTGCCTGAGAACATTCAAAATCATCACTCTTGTTTGTACCTTCCATTTAGTGTTGGACCACGTAATTGCATGTATAAATAATAATTCTTTTGTACTCTTTCATAAAATCAAATTGCGACACATACTAAATTTTAGGTCATAGATTTGTTAAACTGGAAATGAAGGCTTCTTTGATACATAATTTTTACTTGGAGCCTATAGATTATTTAAAGAATCTTCGGTTACAAATTAATATTATCTATACTTTGTTCTATTCCAATTCGTATAAGATTTATTCCTGTCAGCAACATTAATGCAAGTATTTGAATCAAATGAAAATTTAAACGTAAAAAAAAACATATAATATGATGTATATTACATACAAAATATGGGAAATAGAATATGGGACATACAATATGATCTATATTACATACGAAATATGATAAGTAAAATTACAGATATAATAAAATTACAATTATAAAGTTATTTCTTTCAGT
>NW_017304560.1:0-355 GCF_001594115.1 Trachymyrmex septentrionalis
TATATTCTGGTAATACAAGTGAACTCAGGAAGACTTGTGTTAAGAACTATTATAGTAATACAAGAAGCGTAAAATGAAAAACGACCGACGCGTACGAACGTCGCCAACGCTCTGAAAAGACAAAAAAAGAGAAGCGTGGCCGCTATGTTAAATCGCCGGCGCGAGAGGGCGCTGTAGAACTCGGATCGGTTCGCGGTAGTATCGCGCTTAGAGAAACTGATTATTTCCAACATATTAATACCTTATAAATTTCATTTTATTTCACCGAATGTTGAGGATAAAATTACACCTGAGTAGATGATTTTGAATCTCGGATGATGATTTTGAACGCAGCAAATAGATCGCGCATCAATAG
>NW_017304560.1:455-688 GCF_001594115.1 Trachymyrmex septentrionalis
AGAAATGTTGCTCTCTTCAGTAAGTATTCGATTCGTTCGCGCGCGCAGCGGTATTGCCAATGTAATCTGTATGTTCAAATAATTTGTTTGCAAAGATGCATGTTAGTGGAATTATTCATAATTAATACAAAACACATTTTATTGATTGTTGAAAAATGAAATTAATTTTCAACTTCTTTAACGAATTTGTAATGTATTCATTACATCAAAGTTAATTAGTAATTAATATAATA
>NW_017304561.1:0-853 GCF_001594115.1 Trachymyrmex septentrionalis
AAATAGATATAATATAATAACAAAAATAAAAATAGAAATAAAAATAACAAAGAAAATAACAAATAAAATAATAACAAAAAATAAATAAATAGATTTAACAAAAAGATATGTGCACTCGCCTCAAGCGGATCCACTGGGCGAATACAGCACGAAAAACAATATATAAATAATTACCTGCACTCGCGGCAATATATGCACCAATAGGAGTGCTTGTACGCGGCTGTGTTCCGAACTTCGGTCGGCGGGAGTGGTTTTGCGAACGAAGTAGAAAAAGATGAGTTTATGAACGCACTCCCGCCCGCGATGTCTTTGCGAACTTGACCGAAGTTCGGGACTTAGAAAATTTTGCTGTTGTACTGACAGCCACGTACGCACCCCTAACCTATAACTCGCGGCGCGTATAACTATTTTCACGAGGTCGCTTCTCGGCAAAACGCGGACACTCACACTCGAAAAATGTTAAATAAATAATGTATATATATTCTCCGAGCTAAGTCACGCGCGTGCATCCACCGTGACAGCCGTATGCACCGGCACGTACGTTATCTCCGTGCCGGCGTTATCCGCGGGTAATCGACGCGGCAAAAATGATGTTAATAAAAGGATGTTAATACAATAATAATAATAATAGAAAAGATAGTTAATAATTCAGCAGCATAACCCGGGGTTATGCTGCGCGACGACCGTCAGGAGCGGATGCGTCAGGTGCGGCGCGCTAGAGGTACGCCGCGGCGACCAAGTTCCACGCGATCAGCTTCTACACGAATATTACAAAACTAAACATAGACAAATTATACATGGAATTGAAGCTGAGAACTTGCTCTATCGCGTGGAACTTACCCGGAGAGGCCGC
>NW_017304562.1:0-707 GCF_001594115.1 Trachymyrmex septentrionalis
ATCAGCAGTGACTTTGCACGGACTTTTCAAACGACCCTCGTACACTATACATACTGTATAATTTATGACTTCTAGGTCGTGCTTATTATATCCTATAGTACAATAGAACGGAGGAAAATTTTATTCTTTTTTATTATTTGGTAAACAATAAAGACGAATTATATATGATGCGATTCACGCGTAACTTGAAACGCATCTGAAGTGATATTTTCCAAAAAGTGATATTTTGGCTGACAAAAAAATGTCTTCTCTTCTGATCAGTCAATGTAATTTAAAGTATAGAAGTTTTGAAAGTTATTGCAGTTGATAAATTCAAATTTCTCTATGTTATATTAATTTGTAAAGTATCTGATAACACATGATGGATGCATTTTATCTCATGCATAATACGTGATGATGATATTTTATTTGTCCTTATTTATATTCAGTGAACAACAATGATGTATTATGCATGAAACGGAATTCATCCATAAATAAAAATATTATTTCATCAACACGAAATTCTGCAGATGTAATGAGAAGAATTTATTCTATCATGTGTTACGTCCAGACTCCACAGTTCTTTTCTTCGACAAGAAACTTTCGTCATCACAAAGAATTAGTGAGCAGTAAACCACTTGAAATAGGAGCTGAGAGCAATAAATGCTCGTTTTAAACTAACAACCCATCCGGGACTGAACCGTTGAGTTAGATATTTGAACCAAGTA
>NW_017304563.1:0-1328 GCF_001594115.1 Trachymyrmex septentrionalis
TCCATATATCGGAAGGCCAAGGTCGGAGCTGACGGTATTCCTGGGAACCGCTTGTAACGATTGATATGAGCGAACATTCACTTTATTTTTCAAAGAAATTCCCCAGAGGGACATTTTCCCTCTGGGGTAATACAAAAATATACGGCTAGGCCGCGCGCCAAACTTAAATAAATTATTGCAGGGGACAATGCCCCCCCCCCGCATGGGCGTTACAACTAAAGGCTGGGGGGCTTGCCCTGAGTATATCACAAATAATGATATCTCCCCGGTTCGCAGGCCGGGGAGGTATATTATCACAGTTGTACGACAGCTCCTCCGGGATACACAGGGATCACAGGATCACAGATAAATTGTCAAGGTATAAAAGTCTCGGAGGAGCACGCGCGGCGGTGAGCAATCCATAATAAAATTAACAGTGTATATCGCGAACACATTCACACTCGTTTAAAAAACAATATTGTTTAAACGCGACTTTCACACTCGGACAGTCAGGGCCCCACAGACAGGAAAGTACATAGATGATAAATAGAATAAGACAAATAAAATAAATAAAATAAAATAGATAAAATAAATAAGATAATAACAAAGTAAAAAATACAAAAAGTCAAAAGATAAAAGTAAGAATAAAATAAAATAAAAATAAAAATAAGAATAAAATAGCATAGCTAAAGATAAAATCGGATACAGTAGTAAACCGGGTAAAATAATAAATAAATAAAACTAGTAAAGAGGGGCCCCATCCAACAGTCAAAAATATAAAAGAGTTAAAAAGTTAAAAAGTTAAAAAATAAAATAGAATAAAATAAATATGAATAAAAGGTAAAAACATCACACACAGTAAAATAAATAAAGGTTAAAAAATAAAAAGCATACAGCCACAGCTCAAGATGTCAATAAATTTAATATTATTATTTTAACATGTAGACGTTTCGGTCAAGATTTGACCCTCTTCAGTACATAAATCCCTTAAGTTTAAACAAAGAACATATTTTTACAAATAACAAATTGACAGATAGTATAATTTTAATATTTCCTATTTTTACAAATTAGTCCGACTCAATCTACGTAATTAAAAATTACATTTGGATCAATCAATACATAATTCGAAGGATGATTGTAACATTCGCATGTACGCATTTTTTAATTTCTTTATCCGAATTATACGCAATCGTTTTCATTGGTCTGCGATAATAGTCGTCGAAATTCTATGGATAGAAGTCTCCTATATTTGCAAAGTTTTTCATACTTATTATCTTCATATATAAAATGCAAAACAAGCCGCACGCGAAGAGAAACACAAGTACCAATTTCTATTATAACACAAATTC
>NW_017304563.1:4780-5995 GCF_001594115.1 Trachymyrmex septentrionalis
CCTCAAGCTCGAAATTGTAGGTCTATTTATAGTGGGAACAAAAAGGAGAAGGAGGAAGTTAAGAAGAAGGAAAGGGAAGTGGAAGAATTTTAGATTGGGACTAAAATTCTTTTTTAAGGAGAGGAAGGTAAAGGTCTGGAAATTTCTCAGTATCACTCTGTTTATTCAATCCATTTTTTTGTGTTTTTATGTGAATCATTTCAGAGATCATTCTTTTGTAATGCGAGCGTTCAGAATCTAATATTTTTGTATTGTTACGTCTGAATTGAGTTTTTTTTTCTTATCTCGTGATTTTATGATTCCTGTTTTGGGGTCAATGCATTGAAGCAATTTACCCCGGGGTTAGGAGGTCAAGTGTGCGATTAGGATTCGGTGGGGAGAGTAGGATAATTGCTAGGGAGGGTAGTCTCGAAGCCGGTGCCGAAAAGCTCGCGAAGTTTGTAGGCTAGTTTACGCGGATCACCCTTTTTAATGTCTCGGTAGTCGGGAAATTGGTAAGTGATCTCCAACGGTTGGAGGGAGTACCCGTTTTCATTAGGTGAGGTTACCGTTTTTTTATGATCTAGTAACTGCGCCAAATTCTGGAAGTGAGGGAAAGGATCGTGGTTTGAATTAATTGCTGTTTTGATCTGTACTTTCACAATGCCTCAAGCTCGAAATTGTAGGTCTATTTATAGTGGGAACAAAAAGGAGAAGGAGGAAGTTAAGAAGAAGGAAAGGGAAGTGGAAGAATTTTAGATTGGGACTAAAATTCTTTTTTAAGGAGAGGAAGGTAAAGGTCTGGAAACCTTAATCTCTTCTCTTTTACTCTACGCCCGCCTTTGGTAGGCATGGAAATAACGCGAAATAATTATCGTAAATCCGAAAAATTGTCGTTAGACGGGGGTCACGCTATTGGCAGCGACAGTCACACTCGGGTGTATATATTAGTGAATTCGAAGAAGAGGAGAGATCTAGGTTTCGGCCGAATTGTTTCAGTATAATAGAGTTTAATAAAGGAAAATGATTACAATCGTAGGAATAAGTTCGGAGGAATAAAATTAGCGCGAGGATAGCTCCTACTCGGAATAGTTTTGCGTTCGCTCTTAGTTTTTTCTTTTAGAGAATGAATGTGTCTGCCTTTGGCAGCTCCTTTTATACTACAAAATGAGCTAGTCAGCATGCCTCGTGTTTGATGTCCATTAGTTTCGGTACTTCTCAAGTAAATGAAACCGA
>NW_017304564.1:0-3459 GCF_001594115.1 Trachymyrmex septentrionalis
TTTAGAAAAATATATCCATCTTTATAATACAGCACCAACAAACGAGATATTAGGGAGCATAGGGAGTTTTTGCAATGGTATATATAATAAATGTAGAAAACCTCAAGCCATAAGAAATTGACCAATCACAGTTGAATGTGAAGAAAATTAATCGAATATAATTTAGTTCACGATTAAGTTAATTTCTTATTACACACACGCGCTCGCGCGCGCGTGTGCACACGAGTCCTGTACATATAGGGCTCTATTGCATATAATTTCTTACTATATGAATTAGATTAGGTCTAAAACCTGTATCAGACTACCGACTTACATTGAATCAATTTATTGTGATTAGTCTATTATTGGTAGGCAGAACTGTCAGTCGGGTCGGCTTGCAGAGTCGGTAGTCTGATACGGGCTCAAGGACCTAAACACAAAGCGATCGTAAAGCCCATGACACTTACAAAAACGAAAAGCCGTAAGACATAATCAGTAAGAGAATTGCCCAATCACTGTAGAGACCGTAATGCATGGTTTACAATGGGCAATAGCAGTAGTGAATTAAGAAGTAGGTGTAGAAATCGACCAATGATAGTTAATTATCCTTCTCACCTTCGACTATGATTTGTTGATTTCTACGCTTACTCCTTAATCTATTACTGCTACTGCCTATTATAGACGATAAGACGTAATCAGTAAGGAAATCATAAGATTGGATTTATGGTTTATTGGCCTTTTTTTGTATGTGCCATGAGCTTAACCGAGTCGTGGAACGTAAGTCATAATTGTAGATGTGAACCTTTTCTACAATAGAATCATAAACAGTAAGCTGTAAGAAATTAACCAATCCTAGTCGATTATTCTTCTCATTAACTGTGATTGGTCAATTTCTTACGGCTTGCGACTCTTGTAGAAAAGTATAGTATGCGTATAGTATGCGTTACTATAGTATTTCTTTAGTTTTTCGTATGTGATACTTTTCAAGAATAGGGTCCAAGGCAAAAGATTGTGCGTCGACCTGCGACTACGACTCACATTTCACGATTAGATTTCTTTTAATAAGAGTTAAGATATAAGAGCAGAAGAACGCCATTGTCGAATGCCGGGTACCGGAAAGCACAATTCCACCATGATTGACAGTTGATAGTACGATTTCGCGTTCGAGCCTTCTACACCATGAAACGGTTACATCAATTCACAGATTCACTACCACATCGGAAGTATCCGAGAATGGCAGCGTTGAAAGGTATTCTATCTCTGATCAATCACGAAATCGAAGCCCCTCATAACCGAACTGTATATACACTAGGATGAGCATCGAGGAAAATTCGTGACCGCGATTGATCATCCGTCATTTTAGTTGAGACGTTATTTGAGCGAATCAGAAGCGTTTGTGCGGTGGCACTAATGATTAATTTTTGACGATTTTAGATTTATTACATCCATTGTACTACACCTACTACAGCCGGTCACAAAAAAATTGCAACACTTTTTTCGATCTATTTTGGAATGCAGTTTAGTACAGGAACAGAAAATAGACCAAAGGTATTGCAACCTTTGTGTGACCAGTGGCACAATTCCGTAAAGCGAGGAGCCCAGACTCTTACATAACTCATACATGCAAAGCATAAAAAATTCAACCAATCAGATTGCTTATTTAATGGGAAGGAAGGAAACGGAGGACTCTGATTGGTACATTTTCGTATACATTACGTATTATTATTTTTGCAAGAGTCTGTGTTCCCCGCTTTAGCCTGCCGATGTAAATTAGACTATAGGCTGTAGCCATGTTAGCCTTCAGCCTTGATTATCGGTCATTGTTGGTTAGAGTATAAAGAACTTGTGAATTGTTGTGTGAAAATTTCAACAAAATATTAATCCTTTGTTTATTATTATATACTTTATAAAATATTAATATTAATAATGAATTCATATCCAGAATTACGAATGTTTTAGACTTTTAAATATTTGAATCTATTATTTCTTATACGGTTGTATAAATTATAATTTGATTCTGGATTGGTTTGTCTTAGAATACGCAAGACCTAAATACTGTAAAATTACTTAACAATTTGACTGAAGAATCCCATTTCTAATTTACGATTTCAATTGGCGAATTTTTCGAAATTGGACAATTATTGCTGAATAAAACAAAATAAGTTTTCTGCAATCGCAATGCGAAGATTTATATCGTAGATACGTTCTGGCCGGAATCTATTTTCCATTTTTTCATGAGATTTTAATGGTAAGTATTATTTTTCTTACAAAGTAGCTCAAAAAAAATGTATAAAAATGTCCTCAGGAAAACATCCAATATACCTGTCAATACATTACATTTCAATATTCACTGCCAGTACTGCAAAACCTATAGTTTTACGTTACATGCATCACTGATCTTCTATATTGGTGGAACACAGCCTTGATTGATACTCAAAATAAGCCAACATAAAATTTAATTTTGTTCTTTATTGCAATGCATATATATACAACATATCAGTAAAGCTACTGTTATGTAAGCTATCCAGTAGTTAAATTATAACAAAGCATTACATCGAAAAGAAACAAAGAAATCTAACACACCACATATCACATAAACTCATAAATAAGCACATTATTTAATAAAAAAAAATTGACAATAACATTTGAAGTTACATTTGCATTTAAGTTTAAAGTTATGTACTAAGTTTACATTCGCGCGGACAATAAAGAATTCGCAAGAGATGAAAAATCATTAAAAAAAAAAAAATATCCGGTATCATAAAAGCCCAGCAGATCAGCTGCCAGCAACATAACCAGCAGACTACAATTCCCAGTATAGCAACATTCAAGCAATCTTACAGGAAAAAAAAATTGTATGCTATAACAGTAAGTATAACAGTATGATACTACAAGTTAAATTTTGTATTCATTAATATTCAAAGAGAAACAAAAATTGTTAATTCAGAAGAAAGTGATAGAAAAGAAAATAAAAGATTACTTAAAAGTAAGTAATTTCCAATCGTCGAACCATGATATTAACTAGAAAGAAATAAAAATATTGGACAGAGAAGATCATATAACAAGAAACTAATATCTGAGATGGTCTTTCTAAAGAAACACACAGACACAAGGATTAAATAAACAGAATGACTCAGAATCACTTTCCGATGGATATCTTTGGATATCTTCCGTTCAGTTATTGTCCCCATCATAATGTTCCCACTCATTAATGTCCCTTCCTATTACATTTCTTCTTCCTTTGTCGAAATTATTCTCTCATTTTTGTTTCTCATTTTAATAACAAAGGACACTTAGCCAAATTTTAAAAGCTCTGTTTTATTAACTGTAATTGCAGACTTTCATATCCAGGTATTACATTATTTTATTAGATACTGATATTATCACACAGACTTTTAATTAATTATATCTAGCAAAATTGTAACGTCTCTCTTTATTATTACTGATAGAAATTACACTCACGTAATCAGCACAATAGTA
>NW_017304565.1:0-280 GCF_001594115.1 Trachymyrmex septentrionalis
TGTTTACAACAGTAAAATATTGGGTGGCAGAGTTTAAACGAGGCCGTGTGAGCTGCGAAGACGAACATCACAGTAGTCGACCAAGTGAGATGGCCATTCTAGAAATGGTGAAGAAAATCCACAAAATGGTATTGGGTGACCGTCGATTGAAAGTGCGCGAGCTAGCAGACATGGTAAACATTTCAAAAAGTGCTGTACATCGCATATTGGCTGAAAATTTGGAGATGAGAAGGCTGTGCGCAAGGTGGGTGCCGCGCTTGCTCACAATCGAACAAAAGCA
>NW_017304565.1:380-610 GCF_001594115.1 Trachymyrmex septentrionalis
CGAGAGGATGTTTCAATCGAGTGTTTGGCGATGTTTCGCAGCAACAAAGCCGAATTTTTGCGCCGATTCATAACCATGGATGAAACATGGGTCCACCACTTCACATCTGAAACGAAGGAACAGTCGAAGCAATGGACTGAAAGGGGGGAATTGGCTCCGAAGAAAGCAAAAACAGTTCCATCAACAGGCAAGGTCATGGCGTCAGTTTTCTGGGATGCGCGTGGCATAAT
>NW_017304566.1:0-2709 GCF_001594115.1 Trachymyrmex septentrionalis
CGATGAGTAATTTTGCGTTCGAAAAAGTGTGTATTGCGAGCAGTGACAAGACCGACAAATCTCGTCGGAAACGCTGGTAAGTTTCACACACTGAACGGTCTCGCGGTACGCGTATACCGATCACGTTATGTGATAGCAGGCAGTGGTGATACGCGACGACAAGTCGATTTGTTCGCACTTAACTTTCGCGAAGATGCGTTAAGAGCGAGGAGCGATATTTGATCTACATTGATCGGGATCCGGTAGCGAACTCATTATTCTTACACGGAGCGTGTGCGCGATAGACGGTTTTCTGGATTTGCGTAAGGGGGATCGCGTACCATTTGAGACAAACAGCGTGATTAGCACAGGATCGATGTATGCTCGTGTTTTGATCGCTTGGTGTCGACTGTTTGCTTGATCCGAGAATATGAAAAGATTATAACGGTAATTCCGAAACATACCGCCCGCCTCGAAAGCATTCGAAATAATTCTCATCAAAGCACGCAAAATACAGGAATGGTATAACGACGAAAATGCTTTAACACAAAGTCTAGAAGTCGTGACGCAATACAGTTGAAAATTAAGGTTTCGCGATATCGGTAACATCAGGTATCTTCGAAATTGATTGTGACGGGTAGAAAACAAAGTTTCGCAATCGGTCTCTTATACTCGGAACACCCTGTTTTTACAGTGACGACGCGAGTTAAATTGTCGCCGGGATGACACGCCGTAATCCGGCCAAGTTCTCATTGGCTCGATGGAACCAGAGGGTTACGCACAAGAACGATTTGGCCTATTTTAGCCAGTCGCTGGACAACACGTCAGTTTGGGCGTTGTTGAAGGGTATGCAAGTAATCACCGGACCAAGACCTCCAAAAATCTTCGGTTATACGTTGAATCATTTGTCAACGCGAAAGGCGGTTTTCGTTTAAGTTAAGTACGATTGTTTCGGCGAAAGCGATAAGCGAGGTTCCAATTAAAAAATGACCAGGAGTCAGCGCATGATAATCGTAGAGATCGGATACGGGAGCGATCGGACGCGAATTAAAGCACGCCTCGATTCGACAGAGCAGCGTAGACATTTCCTCAAAAGTTAGCGTGTGGAGGCCGATGCATCGTTTGAGATGATGCTTAACACTTTTATCACCGGCTTCCCATAGGCCGCCGAAGTGCGGCGACGCAGGAGGTAGGAAGTGCCATGCAGTTCCGTCGATTGTGAGTCGATTACGGAAGTTGGTATCTCGAATGGCTTTTGCATATGCGTTTGACAGTTCGCGAACGGCGCAGTGAAACGTGGTTCCGTTATTGGAGTACATGGACGTCGATAGTCCTCGGCGAAACAAATCGTTGATACGCTGCTATAAAAGTCGGAGAGGTGTAGTCGCTGACGAGCTCAAGATGTACAGATGCTTTGGTTGTGAGGCATACAAATCAAGCGATATATGCTTTTTATGATTTATGCCCTCGACAGGGAGTCGTGCGAACAGCGATCGGACCTGCGTAATCGACGCCGGTATAGACAAAGGCGCGAGCGGTACGGTTTACACTCGCAGCCGGGAGGTCACCCATGAGTTCGACGGGCACGTCGGGGCGTTCACGTGTGCATGGTATGCACTTATAAAGAACGGATCGAACGGTGGCGCGGGCTCGAAGAATCCAGAATTCTTGTCGCAATGACGCGACCGTTAATTGAGAATCGGTATGGAACGTTCTAAGATGATGGTGTTGGATAATGAGTACCAACAGCGGGTGCACTCGGATAATGAGATTCTTCGAAGCTTCTGGCAGACAAGTTCGACGAAGTTTTCCTCGAATCCGAATAAGTCCATCCTCGTCTATATAAGGATTGAGAACGGAGAGCGGAGAGCTCTTCGGTACCAGGCGCTTTTGTTTTAGAGCCGCGATCTCATTAGGAAACATATCTAACTGCATGGTTTTGAGCCAGTAACGTTCTGAATTTCTTCGGGGAACAAAGATGCAATATTCGTTTGCGAGTGTTTAGAAAGTCGGAGTCGACTTAGAAAATGGTAAAGGTACGCGGTAATTTGTAGCAATTTTGGCCACGAAGAGTAGCGAGACGCAATATCTCACTGGGGAGTAGCGTCCAAGACGCACACCAGAGACTCCGAACGTTGTTCGAGAGAAATATCGGAGGGTACTGAAGGATACGAGTTTGACCAGGATTCGGGAGGATGATGTAGCTATGGAGGACCTGACCACCATAAAATGTGTGTCTTGAACAGATCGGGAGCAAGACCGCGTGAAGTGCAGTCCGCAGGAACATGACGCCAAGGAACTCCAGAGAGAAATGATTGGACAGCCGAAACACGATTGGAGACAAAGGTTTTCCATCGGGAAGGTGATTGACGCAGCCAGGCGAGTGTAATGGTGGAGTCCGTCCATCTCGAGGTACTCGAGGTTAGGAAGTTGGAACGCTGAGCGCGCGAAATGCATCAAGCGTGCGTGAAGCAATGCAGCGGATAGCTCCAATCGCGGGACTCTGATCGTTTTAAGAGGAGCCACTTTTGATTTGGCGGTGAGAAGTGAGACGGTGGTTGATCCGTCTATATTGACGATACGAAGATATACTGCCGCAGCGAAAGTTGCGGTCGAGGCGTCGGAAAACCCATAAAGGGTGCAGTGCAGAGATCCGTAAGTAGTCCAGCGCGGAATGCTAATTGTGTTGAGACACGAAAGTCGTTGATGGTAATTGAACCAGCAATCAAG
>NW_017304567.1:0-381 GCF_001594115.1 Trachymyrmex septentrionalis
GGCGACAACCAAGGTAACAACATAATCTTACCTCGTGAAATATTTCATAAAAAGACACGCGGATATTGAGTAGTTCGTGCAATCAATCGCACCTTCATCATTATCGGTCCAAGATCTAGTGACAAAAAGCGTAAAAATGGGTGATGTGAATGTCGTCAAATTAATATTACACGAGACATGTCTGTATATAAAACCGTCAACTGTGCTCTTTATGTTCGAACTCAAACATTGCGTCCAGAATGTATTCTCTGAGCTGTGCCAGTATACGTATCGTCAATAAAAAATTTAAATATTTTGTAACAATTTTAGGTGAAAATTGTATTATCGATAAATGTAATGCTGCAGACTTTTTGCGCAAAATTTATAATAAAAAAATCAAAT
>NW_017304567.1:396-674 GCF_001594115.1 Trachymyrmex septentrionalis
ATGTGAGTTAATAGTTTGTGCTTTAGATAATATTGTAAACAGTGTGAAAAGTAAATGTACATTTTATTGCTAATCAGAAGCAGGTGCTTAAAGTTCGATTGGAAATTAATTAAATTAAATTAAGATCCTGCTTATAAATATTGTAAGGACTACATAATAAGAGCTATATATTGTAAAATTACATTATATAAAAGTAAACGCGCATATTTAAACTATATATCTAGGTGTATTACATTATTTATTCCTTTCTTATTATCGCTATCATATTACGCGTGCCG
>NW_017304568.1:0-480 GCF_001594115.1 Trachymyrmex septentrionalis
TGAGTGAATCTGAAAGAGTTTGATCTGATTTTTCTCAAATGATAATAGTATTAACGGAGCGGACACGAGCGATCAGTCGACAGGGGGCGAGCAATTATCGTGACGGCGACAGATTGAAATTATAGCGTGAATGGACTGCAATGTTTTTATTTTCTTGTACGTGGGAGATTAAAAGGGAGAAAAACAGAAAGAAAAGAATAAAAATAAAATAAAAATAAATGAATAATAAAAAGAGACAAAATAAAATATTGAAATAAATTACCGAAAAAAAGAGGAAGGAGATATATAGAGATATATACCAGAGAATAGAGATATATACCGACATACTACTGCTCGGTGAGAGTCCTTCGACCAGGATGTGCGAGGTTGGTAATGTTTCTTTAGCACTGACTCTAAATCTTTAAGTCTCGCTGGCCAAGCATGCGAAGTCGATGGAATTTCTCCCGCACTGCTTCTAAACTCTGAGTTCTAAAGTGTTGG
>NW_017304569.1:0-671 GCF_001594115.1 Trachymyrmex septentrionalis
AGTGTAATAAGTTGGTGATGAAATTTTAGAATCAGTCGTGTTAATATTATACCTTTTTGTGTGATGCATTATTTAACTAAAAACAATTCTTCTACCAAAAATAATTCTTCTTTTAAATTATCACGAATCATTACTGCCACAAATTCCGCAATTATCTTTTCAATAATCTCTGCTCTTTCAGAAAACATTGAACTTTCCTTTTTCAGCAAGTTGTATTTTGTATAAAATTTAACTACAAAATTTTCAGTCCATCAGTTATATATTGTTTTGAAAGCGGCAAAGATGTTTTATCTTGCTCAGCACCAAAAATCGCATTTTCCACTCTATTAGCATATGCGATTTCATATGATAAATATATCTATCGTTTTCCATGCTGGTAAATTTTATTAAAATATTTTTTCAGTTCAGAGAATCACTATGCGTGAGAGTGAATCGAATGTTTACTGAAGTGAGCAATATTTCAATTGTCGCGCGATCTATTTGCTGCGTTCAGAATCATCATCCGAGATTCAGAATCATCCACTTAGATGTAATTTTATCTTTAACATTCGATGAAATAAAATGAAATTTATAAAGATGTTGATATTTTCCTATATAGTACGTTTCTCAAATTATTACAATAATTATTTAAAAAATTGATTTCTTCGAAATTATGGGCCAACGGCTGAAAC
>NW_017304569.1:771-1653 GCF_001594115.1 Trachymyrmex septentrionalis
GAGCCGGACACGTCCTTTTTTCTTTCGCTCAAGAAAAATCTGTAAAAAACGCGTTCAAAATTCTTGACACCGTCACCTGATGTTTTAAAAGTACAATTTGACGTTTGTAAAGTACAATTTTAAGAAATCCACATTGCTTCTTCGTGCAAACTACTATTTGATCTACAGACTACTATTTCATAAATACGAATTGAATAGCTTTTATATGAAGCAAATATTGTTACGACGTAACAGCTGCAGCATTATATTTGACGAAAAAATGATTAAAAAATCTCGGTTTCGATACTTTTTCGTCGTTATCAGCATTAAGACTCTACTTCGCAAATACGTATTAATACGTATTTTTTAATGCTGGAAAAGAATTTTCGAAGAAGTAAGAGAGAAAAAAATTATTGTTTTATACAAAAATTATATGTGTTTTAGTACAGATGACTTTAGAATTCACTTCTTTTTTAAGGAACTCATCCTCCCCCTATGTAAGTGCAAAACATCTTTCAATATTATGGACGCATGATCGTGTTTATTTATACTCTGCAATATTTGTTGAATAATTTGTTGAAATTATCTATTTTATTTTTTTTTATTTTATCATGTTCTAACTAAACTTCTTTCTTATATTATTTTTGTTTTAAAAACAGAAAATTTGTGGCTTTAAGGTAGAGAATTTGTATTGTAAAGCAAGGAATATGTATTTTAAAGTAGAGAATTTGTAATTATAAGCTGAGAATTTGTCTGATTCACACACACATTCCACTTGAAAAAGAAATAAAAAGTTAAACACACACGCACGCACGCAAGCACGCACGCACGCACGCACACACACACACACACACACACGCATATATAATCAACTTTATTTGATAATAGCATTTTAAAGAAGGG
>NW_017304570.1:0-254 GCF_001594115.1 Trachymyrmex septentrionalis
GGCCATCTCTGGGTTAGTCTCGGGACTTATTGATCCATGTGTTAATAATATTGTCAAATTTGTTATTAGGTAACATGTAGTTTATACTGTTCAAAACCGTTATTGTATCCTTTCTGATTAAATTTTTTGTTTTTTCGTCAAGTTTTACAATGTTATTCTCAATATGTTTTATGAATTCAACTGTCATTTTTTTATTATTTGTAACAAGGTCCGGTAAATTGAAACGAGGCCCCAGCTGTAAGATGTATTTTGCA
>NW_017304570.1:354-595 GCF_001594115.1 Trachymyrmex septentrionalis
TGTATTTTGCATAGTTCGGAATGTCAATGTCAGTGAGATTAATAAGCCAGTCATCGTTAACATTGTCAATTTTGTAATTAAAACAAAGGCTAAACTTATCCGGGGTGACGTTTATATGATGTACTTTGTTCGAGTCGTGTGTGCTCACGTTTCCTGTAGAACCTAGACCCGTGAATGAAGTTTCAATATTTATAAGATATTATATTGTTCCAAATCTTTATTCGTTAGAAAGGCTCGTATC
>NW_017304571.1:0-328 GCF_001594115.1 Trachymyrmex septentrionalis
TTATCATCTAATATTATAGTCTTACTTTCATTAAGGCAATTACTAGCGTTATTATTAATAAGAGAACATTTATAATAGTAAAATTAAGAAAGCGATGAAATAAAAGTTAAAACATGTTAATATGACACGCAGAAAATTGGTGTGTGTATATTTTATTATATGTTAATAATCCATCACAAATGTTTAGATTCTTGGTTCAGATCCTCTTCAGTGTAAATTTCCTTTACAAGTAATCATCTACTTACTGTACGTCAAAACTGCTGTTGAATTAATCTTTCTTAATAATACTGTCGAAAATATAAGAGAACGACTTAAGTATAAAAGAAAG
>NW_017304572.1:0-379 GCF_001594115.1 Trachymyrmex septentrionalis
GTAAAAAAGTAAAATATGCCGAAAATGCTGCTTTTCACTTTCCATATATTTGATAGGGCACCAACCAAAAACTACTGTAGAATCAATCGAACTTTTTCCACAAGCAAGCCTTGCTATATCAGCTGTCAAAATATATAATGATTATGCGGCTTAAGTGTGAAATTGGCTGTGAAAAAATACAATAAGTCCTCTGTTGGGAAAAAACGAAATTACTTTCCGAACAACTCAATACAATATATTAATCATATTTACATTTCTGATATTCTTGCAGCGAATCCAGCAAAAAAGGTACGCTGCCAGATAAAGAGTGTCTCGAAAGAAATTCATTGCTCACTGATCTGTTTAACATTCCGCATATTCGCACAATTTATAATCTCTA
>NW_017304573.1:0-282 GCF_001594115.1 Trachymyrmex septentrionalis
TAAGTATAAGTTTTTTATCAAGTCCTATGATTTTATATTTTAAATAAACTTGTAGAACTTATTTTATATTTTTTATTTTAAATAAGTCGTAACAGTTTTTAACTGAAAAAATTAAACAATGATTGACAAGATATCTACTTTTAGCCAAAACCGCATTTAGTTCAAATAATATTCCGCAATATTAAGAAAATTTGCATTTATCTTTGTATAAAGAATGTATAGAATATTATCAACTCTTATTTAAGTGTGAATCATTTAAAAGAATAATAAAAATTGAGACAT
>NW_017304573.1:382-1443 GCF_001594115.1 Trachymyrmex septentrionalis
AGACATAATGAATGTTGAACATCGAAGATACTCCACACACGCGACATGAAGTTGAACATCGAAGATACTCCACACACGCGACATGAAGTTGAACATCAAAGATACTCCACACACGCGACATGATGTTGAACATCAAAGATATTCCACTCACGCGAAATTACTGATTACGCTTACAAGAACCACGCAAATATTATAATATTTAACAAGGACTAGAATGATGCCACAAAGCAAAGCGGGAAATGTACAATATCCGTTTGTCAAAATGCGAATAATTGAAAAAACCGTTAACATGTTTTTATACGGAATATAATCTAAATTTTCGGCGCCCGACGAAAATCAAGGGGAAGATCGCGCGGCGAAAGCGAGGGGAGAGGGGCGTGTCACGCGGCACGGTGGTTGGCTGCGTCGTCATTTCGTTATTCACTTGTCGACTTCGGAGAGAGACGGACGTGCGGCACGAGTCGCTCCGCGTTATTCTACAAAAATTAAATATAATAACTACGAATGCGAATTGATACTTATAATTTGCGAGTCATGAACATGTCGAAGCGACTGCCGTTTATCGAAGGTATATAGTTATATTATCCTACACTCGAAATAGACGTCGAAGTATATGATAATTTAGTTTAGAAATTACAAATTGTCATGTTTAGACCAGTACTTAATAATGTCCTCCTTAATGTCCTGGTCATGAGTGATAGTATGGCTTTGCATATCACTCTTTATTTTCGAAAGCGCATGATGCATAAATTTAGATTTATTAAATTACTGAATTGTGATTCAAAAATAACAAAAAGCTAAAATGCGTTAATCTTTTCTTAAAAATATTGCGTACATTGCGCGGATTTCGTGTAACGAAATGTTATTGAACAAACTAATCGCTTATTGTAATACAATTTGTAATATCTAACATACATATTCAGTTGTGTGCGTAACAAATTCAAAAAATAAAGCGAAGATCATTCAATAAAGCCTATTCAACGAATCTTATAAAAATGTAACGAATAGATTTTTTTATTGATTTTGTATTATGCGTTAATATTTCAACAGTTAGATGATCG
>NW_017304574.1:0-264 GCF_001594115.1 Trachymyrmex septentrionalis
AAGGTTGCTGCCCGCCAACCCGGGAATACTTCCCGGCGGCCCAGTGGCGGTCCGGGCCGATGGACCCCAGACTGATACCGATGGCCTCCATAAGGCTTATATTCCCATCATAAACAAAGTTTGACTTTCGGTTACGAACAGTCCGTCTCCTCTCTCAGTCTGTGTTGATTCGCACTACTGAACGTACTTAAGAATCGATACGTAATATCTGTCTTATATATCTGCGCTCCTTCTTACTGTACATATTTCATAAGTTTTTTATTT
>NW_017304575.1:0-237 GCF_001594115.1 Trachymyrmex septentrionalis
TCTGACATACTTCTGTTACTATCCAAGATATGTCCAGGATTTACAAAGTGGAAATGCATATACCTACAATGTCGAGCCGTTGGGTACCATTACATTAATTCTCATTAGCCTCTGTCGTTTTAAGGTACAAATTTTTAAATGTACTCCTGGTTCCAATATAATAATACTTGATCTTTTAGTATTACTTTTCTTTCATTTAATCGTATTTTTAATTAAGAGCATTAAAAATTCACAATT
>NW_017304575.1:337-634 GCF_001594115.1 Trachymyrmex septentrionalis
CAAATACAAAATTATGAAACATTTTTATAGAAAGCTTTCAATACCGTTAACCATGACCTACTTTTTAGTTAAACTCAAGCTGTGCAATCTCTCTCATTCGGCTCTCTCGCTAATCTGCTCGTTCTTTACAAATCGCACGCAGCAGAAAAGTCCTCAAATATAATTCTTTTTCTCTTCTTCTAGTACTGGTTTTTTCTGGAATACCTCAGGATTCACGGAATTTTACTTTTTAATATTTTTATCTCTGATATGTCTAACGTTTTTCTATCCCCTAAGCTTTTCATGTATGCAGACGAT
>NW_017304576.1:0-3151 GCF_001594115.1 Trachymyrmex septentrionalis
TTATCATGACACAAAGCGCCGATACTCTCAAACATGCAGATCGTACGTTGCAAGATTCCGACGACAAGACACGCGGCAATACGGTCATACGGAACGTCGACACGAAAACATGACACGCGACACACTTATGTACATTAAATGACGAGGCTGTGGCCTTGGCGGACGCAATAAACTTCCCCGACTGTGAATGACCGTTCCGGGAGGCGACCCGTTTGCTCGTAATCCACGGGAATCTACAGCACGGCAATGTCACGTGCTCTCACTACGTTATGCCCGAAAACAATGTTTCGTTCGGAATTGCGCCTCCCGGACTCGGAAAACTAGCGACTTTACAAAATGACCACGTTCGTCTCACTATGACCTCCTGCAGTGGTCCTCGTCCGGATTGTCTCACGGATCGCTTAGCTGTCGTCCTGGGTCGTCCTTCTCGCGTGCTCTCTCTCGACGGGCCACAGCACAAGCCGGGCGCTGATCCTCCCGAGGGCCTTATCGCGTCTTATTAGCGCAGGACTCATTATCCCCGCGAGGGGGCCTTATCACGTCTTATTAGCGCGTGGCACCGCGGCTCCGCTAATCGCGGAAACCGCGTCATGTCCGTGTCGCATGTCCTGGCGCGCGGAATTTGAAGGGCCGCAGGATCTTTTCGGGCCGCCTCGGGGCCCTGAAGCGCCTTCTCAGGGCTCTCACCGTCCTTGGGACGTAGAGTGGCCCCATCCTGCCATTTCACTCCTCGTTCCGCCTTGTGCCTGGAAGATGATGCGATAAAAAGTGTCTTGCGACAACAAAAAGGGCGAAATATTGAATGATATCACCTGCGTGCTACCCGGGGGACAAGGTGTCGTGCACCCCGGCAAATCCGTCAGCAGCGGTCGTTACTCGACTTCCAATCTTGGCCGTCTTCCTTTTTCTCTCTTCACGATCCGGTGAGGCGTCAGTCTGCCAAGATTGTGGGAGTCGCCAGTTTCTATAACTCTCGGTACGGCAAAGCACAAAAAAAGAAACGGAAACGATAACGCGAATCGCGTGAGACACGCAAATAATGTCGCGAAGAAGCGCAGATGCGTTTGCCTCCTAAAATGTGGAAGGACTCAGGACGCCAGACTGCACTATTCGGTCGGGTCGTGCGACACTTGTGACGGACGAAAAACATCACGTCACAACGCGTATAAATAGACAACTTTTATTCGTCAAAAGATAGCTAACAAAAAAATGATCTTGCTGAAGTATTTCAAAATTGATCTAAATATAGATCTAAAAATAATTTTAATTAAATAAGAGAAATCTTATATCCGATCAAAGCAGATTTTAAATATTTCTGGCAATATTTTATACAATAAATTATTTGCAGATTTAACATTCTCATTAATATCAAATTATTAATATTCTTATAAAGATGCTTATTAGCATTAAAAATTATTAAATTGCTCGTCAATTTTTGTTGAGAATGTTCAGCTCACTTTTTTTAAACACTTGCGTTCCAAATGTCCGCAAACCAATGAACTATTCTTTTATTGCAACACGCTCTCTAACTTCTGCTTGCTCTATGTTTTACTTATTCAAATAAATAAACAAATTCAAAGGACTCTTTCAAAACATAATAACAAAACTCAATCAACGGGCGAAGTAAGAGTCAACCACATTTTTTAATTTTTACATAAAATTATATATTATATTAAACGCGATGAAACATCACGGGAAAAAATAAAACTATAAACTAATACATTACAAGTAACAAGTTTCGGCTACCAGTTTGAGCCCTCTTCAGACATTAGTACAATGAAAAGTAACAGAACAAATTCAATTGTCGCAAGTATTCGTATAATCCGAATAATCACAGTTCGGGTGAGTCTTGATCTCGAAACATAATTTCCGTATGGTTGAACAGTCAAAAGTATTAAAATTGTCATTGTTGAAGTTCTAGTTAATAAAACGGATAAATTAAAAACAAAAAACGTAACGGACAAATACGTATAAATAAAATAATATAAAATACCGAAAGTCAAACAAATTCCATAAAAATTATTTCATAAAAAACTCACCAGAAATCATGTGTAAGAAGTTTGAATTAATATGTCCAAAAAAGAACTAAAAAACTTTTGAAATATGTACAGAGAGAAGGAACGTAGATATGTAAAACAGACATAATGTAACGATTATCATGTACGTTCAGTAGTGAGGATCAACACAGACTGAGAGAGGAGACGGGCTGTTCGTAACCGAAAGTCAAACTCTATTTATGATTGGAATATACGCTTTGTGGAGGCCATCGGTATCCGTCTGCAAATTGATACCATTCTTTTGTTTCCTGATATTAATCATCTCTGAAACTAAACGTCTCCGATAGCTGGGCTCTTCATCTAAGATTTCGACCTCCTCCCATTTAAATTCGTGGTCGAGTTGTCTCCTATGCTCCGTTATTACCGATCGTGCCGACGTGTTGTATTTAATGTGATTGCGATGTTCTGCAATCCTTGTCTTTAGTTTTCTGCCTGTCTGTCCCACGTACGTAGCGTCACAATCATTGCAAGAAATTTTGTACACTACGTTGTTCTTTGATGTGTGTGGATGAACATCTTTGTGTACCTTAATGTATTTTTTGAGTTTGTTCGGACTACGGAAAGAAACCCTGATGTCGTTATTGTTGAACCGATTGAACTTTTCTGTGTGGCGCGGGATGAACGGAACCGTAAGCCAGGACACTGATTCCTTCGCTTCGTCCTTGTCATTCATACTGTTCTGTGTTATGTGTCTATTTCTATTCAAGTTTTTAATTCGTAGGTTGATTGTGTCAAATATAAATGATAATGGGTAGTCATTGTCTAATAAAATGTTAATGATAAGTGTCAAATTTTGTGTGTAAAATCGAAAGTCCGAAAGTAAAATTGTTCATCCCGCGCCACACAGAAAAGTTCAATCGGTTCAACAATAACGACATCAGGGTTTCTTTCCGTAGTCCGAACAAACTCAAAAAATACATTAAGGTACACAAAGATGTTCATCCACACACATCAAAGAACAACGTAGTGTACAAAATTTCTTGCAATGATTGTGACGCTACGTACGTGGGACAGACAGGCAGAAAACTAAAGACAAGGATTGCAGAACATCGCAATCATATTAAATACAACACGTCGGCACGATCGGTAATAAC
>NW_017304576.1:3535-13596 GCF_001594115.1 Trachymyrmex septentrionalis
ATTTGTCCGTTACGTTTTTTGTTTTTAATTTATCCGTTTTATTAACTAGAACTTCAACAATGACAATTTTAATACTTTTGACTGTTCAACCATACGGAAATTATGTTTCGAGATCAAGACTCACCCGAACTGTGATTATTCGGATTATACGAATACTTGCGACAATTGAATTTGTTCTGTTACTTTTCATTGTACTAATGTCTGAAGAGGGCTCAAACTGGTAGCCGAAACTTGTTACTTGTAATGTATTAGTTTATAGTTTTATTTTTTCCCGTGATGTTTCATCGCGTTTAATATAATATATAATTTTATGTAAAAATTAAAAAATGTGGTTGACTCTTACTTCGCCCGTTGATTGAGTTTTGTTATTTTACTTATTCACTTACATCTTTATAGCGTTTTCCCACTAGAAAAACTGATGCGTACTAGCGCTGTGCTAAGTTTAAATAAAAACTGCACTAATGTAGTAATAATGCAGGTTTAGTGCAGTTCAATGGAACATATAACTAGATATCCATTTTATTGACATCCATTTTATAACACTCTTAAAAAAATATATTAACTATTATATATTCAAACTTAAATTACTTATTTTACAATATTCTGATTCATTTATTATTTTAAAACATTTTTTAAATTAAATTTTTACATTTTCAATTTCAAGAATTTTAAACTCAAAATGTCATTGCATATTATTAGAAATATTGAAACTAAACAATGTAATTGTTATAATATTAATTATATAATAATATAATATCATATTATAACATAATATCTTATACCTTAGCACAAACGCAACCTCAATTTCAACCTGCACTGGTCTCTATTGACTTCGAAGACAGTGGAGCAAAAGTTAAACTCAATACAAGTTTTATCAATGGAACATTAAACACTGAATTAGATGTCACAGTGGAACAACACAATTGCACTCAGTGCGCACCAGTTTTTCCAGTAGAAAACGCTAATTTCTCTCTTCTTCCCTTCTTTGATGGACGTTATATTTCCGCCTTTTTTGTTACGTTACGTTCCTGTTTTTGTACGCTTTCCATTATTATAATTATTTTTGACATTACTATATTATTATTAATAAAGTGAGATGCTAATATATGAATAACCACGCGGTCTTTTGTATGCTGCCTGCGCCATTGCGATAGACGAACTTCCATATTTAAAACACAATCACAGATTATGGACACGTGCAGAAATTCAATGCGTGATACAAGACTGTGTTTCCTTGTTTTCTCTCTGACGCTCATTATTATAAAGGAGACAAAGATGAATTCATAAATCTCAAGAATGTCACAAAATTTAGCGGTGCAAATTTTCAAGTATGGAAATTTCAGATGAATGCGATATTTATAGCAAACAATATCCTGGACATAGTAACTGACACCGAACCAATGCCAACGGAAGAAGCGGCAAAGAAAATTTGGACGAAAAAAGATGCAAAAAGGCTACGATCATTCTGTCGTCTTCGATGGATCCTGGACAATTTGAGCATCTCCTAATCTGTAAGTCGTCAAACGATATGTAGAAGAAACTCACCGTTTTACATGAACAATACAGTGAGTCTAGTAAATTAATCTTGATGATCAAATTCCACAATTATAGGATGTTGGCGGATGATATCGCAAAGCATGGTGCAAAAGTAGAGAATATGGCCAGACAATTGACAGATCTGAAATAAAATATTTCAGACATAACTATTATGGCTAAAATTCTTGATAGTTTACCATCCAAGTATAATGCATTTGTAACCGCTTGGGATAGCGTGAATGCAAACCAGTAAACTCTAAAAAATGTGACGACGCGTCTCTTGAAGGAATAGAGTTGGATGACAGCGGTGGATAATGCAACGAGAGCAGCCATAAACATAAGCAAGCCGCAAAAATCCCACGATAAAAAGGATAATCCCAAACGATTCGATGACAAGAGAAAAGACATAGAATGTTTCTACTGTCATAAGAAAAGTCACGTTTTAAAAACATTGCCGAAAGAGAATTAGATCTCAAAACTCTACAACTCATAAACAACAAAGACAAGATTAAAATCATGGCGCATTTATAGCAGAGACAAATGATACAAGGATTGATCCAAAAGACTCTTGGACGCTCGACAGTGGAGCATCAAAACATATATCTTTCCGTCGTGACTGATTCCACGATTTTCAAGAAGTAAATGGTGATTCTGTTCCAATAGGTGATGGAACTATATGCCAAGTCAAGGGGATGTGGAACAACAAATATCGATGATATTTGCGGAAACAGAGAATGCGCTCAATGAAGTTGTGAGGGCACTTAAAGTAAAGTATCGACATTACTTTATGCAGTCCAAAAATATTTATTGACATTTATTGGGATTCAAATTGAGTATGATAAGGAGAATTGTATTTTCATACATCAGAAGAACTACATTGAACGTATTCTTATTCGTTTTAATATGAGAGGAGCGAAACCTATCAGTGTGCCAATAAATCTTCATGCAATTGCCTCAATTATGAATGACAAAGATACCGGAAACAAAGAGTATCCCTATCGTGAGGCAATCGGCTCTTTGATGTTTCTGTCACGATTGACACATCCAGATATAGCATTCGCCGTAAACGTTATTTACAGCCATTATTTCACATACTATACTCAAGCACATTGGAGCGCTGTTAAACGCATATTCAGATATCTTGTTGGAACTACTGAACTAGGGATTAGTTATAGAAAAACTAATGTAAAGGCAGACCTACTCGCTTACTCGGATACAGATTATGCTGGGGATCTAATCACCCGACGTTCTATTGTATATCGGGATATATTTTTATGCTCTCAAATTGTCCCATTTCTTGGTGTTCACAACGACAAAAATTGGTTTCCTTGAGTACGACTGAAGCCGAATATGTAACGGCAAGTTTAACGAGTAGAGAAAATTGGTCTCCAAAGACTTCTAAGATACTCGTAATTCTAGCAATAAGGCAATGACTGATCTATTGATTGATAATCAAAGCACGATAAAGCTAGTTAAGAACTCAGAATTTCACCAAAGAATTAAACATATAGATATACACTTTCATTTTATTAGAGAAAAACTTATTCAAGGCGAATTGTGCTTAAAATATCGGAAGAGCTGATGAAGTATGCTGATGAATATGCAGATTTCCTTACTAATGCTCTCCCAAAAGAAAAATTCATCACGTTAAATGTAATAGGTATGTGTAGACACATAAAAGCACTCGAACAGGGAAAGTGTTGAGAATGTTCAGCGTACTTTTAAGCGTTCCAAATATCCGCGAACCAATGAACTGTTCTCTTATTGCAACACGCTTTCTAACTTCTGCTTGCTCTATGTTTTACTTATTCGCTTACGTATTAACTTCTCTCTGTCTTCTTTAATGGACGTTATGTTCCTGCCTTTTTTGTTACATTACGTTCCCACTTTGTATGCTTTCTGTTATTATAACTATTTTGTGACATTATTGTATTATTATTAATAAAGGCTTGTGAGACACTAATATATGAATAACCACGCGGTCTTTTGTGCTGCCTGCGCCATTGCGATAGATGTAGAACTTCTATAGTACTTAACAAATTTAATAAGTGTTAATATGATAGTTACTGATTCTGCTCATGATAGTGTTTCAATACCGAAAAAGATTTCGCGTGATTTGCAGAACTAGATATGTATGCCTCATAAATTCACACAGAAATATTTAAACACTAAGATCGACTTTGACTAAATAATATTTCTGTTTAATTAGATTTATTCTTATCGACCTAAATTTGTATCATAAAAATAATTTTATTTAAAACATCAAAATGATTATGTAGGACGCTCAAAAACTAATTGCTAGAATTAAACCTTTTTGCAGCATTGTTAGTAATACTTAAAACGTTCTATATAATTTTAATAGTTCAACAAAATTATTTTTAGAGGGAAAATTACTTTTGTAAAAATAATTCATCGAACAAGTAACGGTTTCTTTTCTGTTTTTTACAGAAACAAGAATAGCCACTCGTTACTGATGTTGAGAAGAAACTTATGACTATTACTGTTGTACTCAAAAAAAGAAATGAGTCATATAATTTCTGTTATTTTTTTATCGAATTTTGAATATCTCTTTTTCAGAGTGGAAATTGTTTTGGTCACTAATTGACCAATTCAACATGAGATCCATATAATAGTTATGATAGTATGGTTACTCAAACAACACTTTCTTCTTTTGAAACTTGTTTAAGCACATTTCATATATTGTACGTGTACAAAATCACGATTATATTCGTTACCATTATACAAAAAATGTAATCGAGTTAATGTTATAAATAAGAAAATATAACGTCATTATTTATTATTGAAAAAAAGTAATTATAACGACGTTACAAGTAACGCGTTAATTCCCAATTCTAATTATTTTCAAAGTTCTGTGTCTAAATAAATTTTTAGATACTTTAATAAGATAATTCTTTCCGTGTATAAATATCTTATATAATGACAAGATTGACTGTTTTAATACAATTTTTTATGTATAATTTAATGTAAACTTACTTGCATGGTAGGCGCCACGAGATGGACGATCACCTGCGGTCCACCGGATTTTATATCAAGTATAATCTTGAAGTCGCGATTCTGCAACTGGGAAGTTCCACTGCCGCTACCACTTCCGCTACTTTCACTGATGCCGCTTGACATCGAACATACTGACAGTCCTAAAATTAGTTTACAGTTGCTACTTGGTAGCACTGAATAAATTTTCTATCATTGACACAACTTACAATACGCAACCTTTAAATTAAAAAAAGACATGAAATTGAATATAAATATAGCATACAAAATGAGAAGAAAGCTTACATTATGTACAAAATAATTTAAGTAATTAGTAGCGTGTATGTTCTTTTTTATAATCTTAACGGGAGAGTATTAACGAACACGTGGAGTAATGACGAACACGGGATAATGGCAAATACAGCAATATCAATGTATTAGAGAAAGAAAACAAATCTTATTTCTTCACCGACAGCTCAGTTGTCACAAAGTGCTAGATAAATAGTGACAGAATAAGATTCCACACAGAGTTCAAGGTAAATATAATTGAACTTTTTGATTCTTTTTCAAGAGTAATTCTTTTGCTAAATTATAAACTGCATACAGTTGCTGTTGTGTAAATGATACAAATGAGTTACGCTAAAGATAAAATAAGCACAAATCAAACAATATTTTATGATTAATATTTTGTCTGTAGCTTTGGTTTTAACCTCTAAAAAAATTGTTATTTTAAAAATTTCTTATTTTTACGACGTGAGGTAATGACGAACGAGTGGATGAGACAATCCTAAACGATCGCCATTAGTTCCTTTTCATTTTCACACAAATTTCTGTTATGTAAATGACTCAGTAAAGCGCACGGTCTTGACCTTACTTACGCAAATTGTAAATAAAAATTCAGTTAAATTTTATTTGTCAGAAGGTAAAAGAAACGTGCTTTCAATCGAGTAAATCATAAACATCATAAAAAAATCATGAAAAATTTTGAAGAGAGTAATCAAATAAAAAAGATATAAACGAAGTACTAAAGAAGAGGAAAAAGAAAGAAAAGAAAAAAAAGAAAGATAATGTTTAGAAAATAACTTTTGATAATTAGCTCCGATTAGTACTCTGATCGTGATTACCCTATGATATCTAGTCAGAAAATCACAAACAACAAGAGGTTTGTTTTGTTATTAAAAATTTATTTCATGTTCAAATCTAATAAAAAATGACAATAGACATAATTAAACAAATAGTTGGTGTATAATTATAGGCAATTAAAAAACTTATTTCTTATTTGGCTTTTGTTTTATATCATTTTCTGCTTAGGTATTCGCCATTACTCTACTCTCCCTTACATTGATAACATATTATCAGTTTCTAATTAAACATTTCTATATTGCCGATTTAAAAAGATCTCAAAGAAAGCAAATCAAGTCATTAATTCGTTAATTAATCATACCATCATCATCTATGGCGCCCTGGTCACTCGGATCTTCAATCAGCACCGCATCGGAGAGAGGTATCTTGCCAATCTGTGCGACCAAATTTAAACGGCCGTCATCATCGGACTGTCGCGTTGTGAGCAACAGATGATTCGAGAAAAGAAAACACTGTCTAACAGCCTCCCTGTCGCTCGCGGCTTTGCCGCCAAAAGTAGCGCTCAATCTACTTCGCGCACCACGCGGTTTATCTACGAGTTGTATGAGTGAACCTGAAAGAAGCCAGTGAGACAATTAGATCAGATTTATGTAAAGTCGATCAGATATTTATACAATTATTATTAACATCAATCGCACGAATAAATAAAGTCCTCGTCGGAGAAAGTAACGCTTGGTAAAAATAATTTCGTCTTTCTGACGTGTTCGAGTTTCCTTGAAATAATCGATACAATTAGGGGAAGCCGCCGATGCTCATTTAAAAATAGCACATCGGGCGTGTTGCCACGGCGAATACGAAATACGCAGTATCAGGTCTGCGCTGCTGACGTCATACAGAAATTGAAATTTATTTCGTTCAGTTCTTGATATTAAGGATATCTTTCATTTGACGCACGCAGCGCTTATAAAATTATTGCATCTTTGTTGTTTATCAAATATTAAACAAAAACAAATAATATTTGCGAGCGTGCGTATCAAGTAAAACCCTAAATATTCCCAATAATGAAAGCATATTTTTGAAACTATAAATCGGAATTTGAACTCGCTGGAATTCTTTCAGATTAATCAGATTAATTTTTCTCTAAGTGGAGAAAGCCAGATAAAATTAAACAAAAGCTTCGATGAGGATTTTAGAAAACAGCTTCAATGTCTAACTAGATCAATTGAAATTACAGTTCACGCTTTTTTTTTTATTTAGAAAAAGAGACATTGTTGCATATTTATGTTTCTACAGATAAATCGAACGAAATAGAAACTTTTGAATCAACTTTTCCTTGAAAAAAGTAATTTTACATCTAATACCATTTCACATATTCACCTTTTTTATAGAAAATTTATTATTTATTTCTTGAAGATTTCAATCGAGATTTTCCCTATTTAACATTATTGAACGAAAAACAACGTGTATACCTGCAGATTTACCCACATCCAGATAAAAAGCTACTGCTGATTCTTAAGCTCCCGAATATTCTTGGTCCCTACCAACATATCACACACATTGCTTGGTCCCATCTTTCTCGCGGCAATGTTAATGAACTCGCGAAACATCCATGGTCCATGGTGTAACCACGCCAGATTGATAAACCGACAAAATGGCAATGCCACGAATTGGTTGTGGCTTGTTTCGTTCTTTCGTTCGTTCGTCGACCTCCAGTCTCGCAATATTGCCGAATATTGTCTCACACAGAAACAGATTTCGAACAAATCTTAGTCCTCGTCATTAAACGGAATGTGATGTTCGCACCGGCTGTTCTTTTTGCCGTGACGAAAAATGAACGAGAGGTGGTCGCGTCCGCGAGATGGTCTTTGCTCTGTCGTCGGCAAGAGCGCGAGAGACGTTTACGTGATAACCATGTGATGTGGCGTCAAGCACGAGGATTGTCAGGATCGTGTTTATAAGGCTGGCTTGTGAGACTTCTATTACTTGAAATGGTCTTGTGCTACTTTATCATTTGCTACTCTTAGGAACTATCCGATGTTTCAGCTTCATTTTTTATTTGAAATATTCTCTTTTTTTTATTAACAATAATATTGATGTTTTAATATAAACACAATTCCTTGCAAATATAATCGTAACTTCAATTTTAAGAGCCTCCTTTTGCGCGATACTCAGGTCATTTTTAAATATATTTAACACTATTTTTAAGACTTAAATTGAATAATAAAATTAAATTTTAAATATTCTTTAATACTTAAAATCGCAATTAAATGTTAAAAGAATTTTTTTATTGCGATCGAATTTAAAACAATTGATAAAGTTACAATTTCTCTAACGTATGGCATTCCGCTTGCGTGCCACTATCTCGTAATTTGCTATCGAGTCATGTAATCGATTAACAAAAGAATTATTCACCTGTTGAGAACCCGCTAATAGTAGAATAGTACGTCGCCCCTGGCAGGACACATTGCGCAGGATCGAGATAAAACCGAATATGAAAATATATATCGACGCGACTAAGTCGCGTCATCGATTTCGAACGTGTAACTATGCGATTGCGCCCTTTAACCCGCGTTCCATCCCTTTCGATGGAGAAGTCCGTCGAGCTTTACCGACAGCGATCAAGTCTAGAAATGAGTTTCTCAGCCAAAGATAAACAGTAAAAGATATGCGAATTACTGACAGCCTCAGTCTTATCGACCTCGACAAAGTACGTTAATTCTCAAACCGAATAACAAGTCATTATGATATTAAAAAATGATATCAAAATGATTCTAAAATAATCATTAAAAATCATTTTTCAATTATTTTCGATTCATTTTATTATCTTTTGTATATAAACGAAATACAATTTCTGAATTGTGATTATAATTTGTTAAATTCTATTTAAAGATGATTAGAATGAAAAACGATAATACGTGTTATCGCTAGAACGTAAAATAATTTTAACTTTTACGTGAATCTATTACGACATTTTAATTACACAGTATTTAAATATTTTTATCCAGATAGCATAATTACATTCCAAAAACGTTCTACAAATATTTTCCAGGAATTTGATATATTCTCAAAAGATATGGATAAGTGTAAGAGGCGTTCTACGAATATTTGTAGCGTGTTTAATTGACTCTTTTTGTAATTATATAAAAAAGTTATTATAAAATATCTATCATATTTTATATGAAAGTTATTATAAAAGTATTCTCAGAATATCCCCCTCATCTATAATAATAATTTGATAGAAATTTTATCAATTTTTTTAAAATTATAAAAATAGTTATAATCGAAAATATTAGAAATATTCTTAAAACATCCCTTACACTTTATTCAAATCTTTCGAAAATATTTCAAAGTTCCCAGAAAATATTCATTAGAACATTTCTAGAATGTAATTGTGATATCTGAATGTGTACTTAAAATAAGCTTTACTTAAAAAGATACGAACCCAAAGTATATTTAAACAAAATTACGAAAGAGAGTATTGATGCACTCACCCTGTCTAACAAAGACTTGATTGACGTCCAGTAAAATATCGCATCCCTCGACAATCATACGCTCCACTGCTAGATTTTTTCTTAGATTTTCAGTTTCGCTCACCTAAAAAATAGGATATAATCGATTAATATATTAAGTAAATATATTTGATTAATATTTAAAGTCAAAATAAAATATGATGCTTATATGAAATAAATTAACAAAATACCTCATCATGCATTTGCCTCGAGAGATCCTCCAGCTGTTGCCTGGCATTCTGAAGGCTCTTACGTTCCACATGATCATATGGCGTATGTGCCAATAACTCGTGCAAAGTAATTATGTATCTTGGAATCTAAACGAATAAAATAAATAGCTGGATTAAAAAAAACAACTTTTGTTCAAGTTCCACTAAAATTAGAGAAAAAAAAGAAAAAATTAGAAGAATAATTGTAACGCAAAACTTGTCAAATAAATTTGAAATTGTAATATTCAAGAACAGAGATACACACAAATCAAAATTTAATTAGTAGTCTAATATATATTACAGTAGTAAAAAGATCTTGCTATATTTAAATTAGATGTAAATTATATTTTGCCAATAAATTCTCTTCAAAGGAATTTCCTGCATTCCGCGGAATTCGCGGAAGTACGCGATGGAATGTATATTTTCCGCGTCCGTCGACTTCATTCATTTCACAGAATTGTCAGCCCTCATGCAATATTCATGGAAGCTTTCGAACAATTTCATACAATCAATCATTCCCAAAGAGGCATTCGCATCATTGAGATAATCGTTCCATTTTTTTATTTTATTTTTCGTGAAAGAATTTGCTTTCTTGAGAAAAGAACAGTACAAAGAAATTAATGTCGCACGGATGAGACATTTATTGGCGATCCATTTCCTTTCTCTTTCCTTCATAACGATAATAATAATAATATAAAGCGATACCATTGAATTTTCCGAAACATTTGTGTCG
>NW_017304576.1:13696-21033 GCF_001594115.1 Trachymyrmex septentrionalis
CATCCATTTCCTTTCTCTTTCCTTCATAACGATAATAATATAAAGCGATACCATTGAATTTTCCGAAACATTTGTGTCGAGCTTCTATGTTTCACGTACGACAATTGCATCGATTTTATCAACATGTAGCAATCTTACCTGATGCATGGGATATGTTAGAAAGGTCTCCAAGGATCGTCCGTGGCAGGCAGTCTTGTTCTCCAACCTATTGAGCAACGCCACGAACGGTGACGATTGCTTGCACTCAGTCAATACTTGAAGGCTATAGTGGTGGTTTCTCACGTACTCTTGATATATGGATAACATCGGTAGCAACATGTCGAACAAGTCACCTGCGTGTATTCACAATACGCCGTGATTGATCGGTATACAACCTCCATCCACATTATTCTTTCTTACGTAAGATAATATACTCTCATAAATTAATCGCTAGAAAGAAAAATGTTTAGATACTTAAAATCGTGAAATTTTTGCGTCGCTCCGATTCGCCTTTACAGACATGGATTTGTCATTAGAGCACCGGAAAAAAACAGCTACGGTTGCCACGGCCAAAAAGTCGCCCATTAATATATTTTTTGATTATAAGAATTATAGTACGATTGTGGTAACCGTAAGATTTGCATGCTCAATGGCTGTAAAGATATGTCCATCTTACAGTCATCACAACCAAGTGTGATGGGTGAAAATTATTATTATTTATCACGGTTGTGGTAACATTTTTTTATGAGATTTACAAAATTGTATATCGCAATTGCGATTTTTCTTAAGAATCACAGTGAATATAATACGTATATATACCTACATACACATAATTACAATTCATAATTATTTTGATAATCCAACAAAAATTATTTTCAAATTTATATTCAGCTAAATTTTTTAATATTTTAGCAAAACCGTTCTTTCCGTGTATATAAATCATGTAATGAGATAATTAATAAAGAGATAAAATTTTTATTTTTCATTTTTCTATATGTATAAATATTTAATGAATAAATATTACAAAAATGATTTTCAGCTGCATTTACAATTTTAAATCGCGTGTAAACTTAATCACATGAAATTTAAAATCGTATGCAATTTTGTGATTAAAAATTCAATATATCGCAAACAAGAAAAATAAATCGCACCGTTTTGCGACATATTAAAAATCGCACATTTCTATTTGTTATCCAATATATCGATTTATATTACTTAATTTTAAATATATAATATTAATATATAATATTAATAATTTTAAATATATCCATACCTAAAACTAAAGTGGGCCAGCTCTCCATACGCGAGGTGAGACCCTTCAGGAAGATTTGATGGAGAAACAGCACGGTTTCGCTATTCAAAAATATGCTATTCACATCCTCGTGACTACATGGGGGTTTCTTTGAACTGGCAGCCATCTTGAAAGGCCTCAGAAAACAGCTTACTAAAATCTCCATCTGCTCCGTATACTCCTCCTCGGCCTCCACCATTTGGAATACCAGGCTGAAATAGTAGGATTTGCGTTCAATACCAGTGCAAATTAAATAAAACCAATAACTGTCGACTTTACATAGTCATTACATCGCAAATAAATAAAATATAGGAACGGTGTGATTAAGCGAAAATCTCTCGGCAGACGAGAAAATAATAAATTTTATTCAGTTGCGGAACAAAAAATAATATATAAGTTATTACTGAAGTTATTATATGCATAGTAATTAGAGTACATAATTTTATTTAATAAAAAAAACCTACACTATTCAACATTTTTTAGCCTTTTTTTGAAAATTATATTCAAGCTCACTTATGACGTTTATTTCCGTACAGCCGCGCAAAACGTGACTATGAAATGACAAGCGCGGTGACATGACAAGCGGGAGTTACATTAATGGAAAAGCGAAATGCGCAAACTAGTTGGACACCATTGGTTTTATGCGATAACGCAGCAACAATTACCTGTTCCGTTTGCGCATGCTCTCGGCATGCGGGCTCTTGATGTACTGTTCAACAATTTGCTTCCAACGTCGTCGGCACAGCCAACCCCTGAAAAAGCTCTGAACCTTCTTAACTTTTTGCATTTCGATAGAGCCTTCCGAGATATCGCGTAATCCGGGAGCGAAGCCGCCGGAACTGTGAGCACCGACATTGTATGAATGGAATGTGCTGTACAAACTTCCGGTACCTTGGGACATAGTTCTTTGAACCGCCGGTCGACTGGCGTATATCGGCATTACAGAAGGCCTTAGCTCTTTTTTCAGGGCACACAGCTGTAATGAGAATCTCTCGTTGCGAAATCCGTAATATCATATAAAAAATGATTCCAAGCAAACATCTTCTCGTATTTCTTAAATAAATTGCTTTTAACGATTTTAAATGTAATTTCTTCAATAAACCAAATGGAAATGCTTAAACAAAATTTAAATGTTGAAGAAGCACTTGAATAAAATATTATCAGTTCTCCTACAACATAATAACTTTATTAGTTTTATATGTTATTATCTTAATTATCAAACTTAGACATCCATAAATGGGGTAACTCCGGTATATACGTCGCATCTAACAAAAACTTAATTTATTAATTATTTATTATGTTTTTAAGATAAATAAACTATACCAGTAAAAACTTTGTAAAACTGTCTACTACTATGAAAAAAAAAAAAGAAATCTACAATACAATACTTATTTTTTGTTTAAAAAACAAATTTTTCGAAACTCTTTTAAATAAACATAATAAATAATAAGAGCTACGAGCTAAATTTTAATATATTTAAAACTTTTTGGATGTTTCAATTCTTTTTTATCAGTTTTGCATTTTCGCTGTATACATACACGTATATCCCATAGAGATAGGCTACTCATAGAGCGGGTAGAAGAGAGAAAATGTATAGCTCATAAAAAATTTACAAATAATACTTATAAATAAGACATAACATAATAACTTAATAACTTATAAAATGTGTTTGCCAAGTTTTATTAAAAAATAAAAATGATAAACATGAAGTAATAATATAAAAGTAATGATTACAATCTTTTACATATATTACGAGTGTTATGACATTAGGTACATATTTTATGTAATGCATTTATATTGCATTTAATATACTGAATCCAATCTACGCACTTTGTATACTTTGGGCATAAATACCGCTTGCTAAAACTGCTGCATGTCCCAAATAGGTAGGACATACAAGACAACAAATTAAACAAAGAATACAAGAGCAAAGCACTTGTATTTTGTTACAACATACTTTACTATTCCTGTACACTCATATATCACGAAATAACCACTAAGTCTTTTGCATGTCTTACAGTAATCATTTTATGTAGATTGTAATTTATGATGACGCTACTTATTAGACTGACAAATCGATTCAACTCACGATAATTTTATTAATATTAATAGTAAAAAATTGAAATTATAACATAATATTAATACATAACATAAAAGAGCATGAAAAAGAGTAATTGCGAGAAAATTACTTCCACTCCCTCTTTTTTCTGACTTGTATGGCGTAAATCCTCGCGCGTCGTATATACCGTAGTTATTCTAAATGAAATTAATGAAGGGGTTAAGATTAGTGACGCTACTCGAGTTAACGCATAAAATTTTAATTTCAAAAATGTTCCGGGAGTTACTTCGATATTTATTATTACGGAAAGAATGGGTTTTAAAAATTATTGTTGAGAAATTAAAAATTTAACGAAATACATAGATCAAAATTAAAATAATGTTAAACCGCCAAAATAATTATGTAGACGATCAAGCTGATTGTCAAAATGTCAAAACTTTTTATAGCATTATTACACTTGACTATCCTATATAATTTTTTTATACTCCAACAAATTATTTTCAGATCTGTATTTATCTAAATTTTTAAATACTTTAATAAAAATTTGTTTTCCATGTAGAAATTAAAATTGAATTACGAAATGTATAACAGACAATTTAATTAGTTTGTGTGCCATTATAATGCGAAAATAATTGAACTTTAAAAACAGTTACATACACACATAGTAATAAATTATATATATAAAATATAATATTAAAAAAGAAATCTTTTAATTATTTTTCGAATAAAAATTTTATCTACTAAAATTTTATCCGCATGCGCTATATTATAATCTTTGAAGTATTAATATTAATAAAATAAAAATAAAATTTGCAGAATTCCTTGTGCAATATATGTATAGGAAATTTGGATAAATTTTCGAAAATCCGAAAGCTCCGATTTTCTTGTCAATTGGTATACAACTGTATTTTAGTGTGCTGATTACGAATATGACCATTAAAATTTCCGACAATGTCATTTTCCAAGTCAAATTTCGAAAAACCGATTTTTTTGACATTTTTCCACATTTGATATTAAAAATGACTTATATCACCAATGGTTTTATATACGAGTACGTTATCAACATATCAAAATACAGTTCTATAATAATTAAGTTGCGCGCCCCCAGACAGAGGAGAAGAGGTAGAATTAATAAGAGCCCCAAGAATGGAAGAAAGTCGCACACCTCTAAGCAGGGGGGAGGGTCGATCACTTTCAATGTTAAATGTAAAAAAATATGAAAAATGTAATTTAATATAATATTTGACCTTGAAAATGACCTTATCGGCAATTTTCATGATTATATTCGTAATCAGCGCACTAAAATATAGTTGCAAATTGATAAGAAAATCAGAGCTTTCAGGTTTTCGGAAGTCCACCCGGAAATTTTCCAAGAATTGACGCGATTCATTACAAAATGATTTTATTAATTAAATAGTAAAATGTCACAGAAAATATTACAAAAGTTGAAATAAAAAAAGCGCGCGCAGCACGAATCAAAATTACCGGAAAAAAGTATCATAAAATATATATATTCACTCGTAAAAAAAAACTGAATATAATACATATATATTATATAAAAATATGCTGATATGACTAACCTCTGCTCGGAGTTTTTTTATTTCCGACGCCAATTCCTCGCATTGTTGGGTGTACTGCCACTTAGCCGTTTTCTCGCTTTCAACAATTTGCAACAGGTGCAGATGCTTCTGCTCGAGCTCCTCTTTTTGTAGCAACAATTTGTTGAAGCTGGAATCAATATTCGAGAAAAAGAAAGTCAAGTTAGACTTGGCTTGTGCGCTTAAAAGTGTAATTTAAGCGGAGAATATAAGAGAAAATAAAATGGTTGACTGTATGTGGCCCGGAAAAATATATAAAGTGAACCTTCCAGGAATTTTGCGTGGAAACGAAATGATTTTTCTGCAGTGTGAAAAACGGAATTTCGCAGAATTTCATAATATTCTTCTAACAACTTGAAAACCAATTTAAAAAAATTCGCACGCATTTGTAGTTTTGATCCTGTATTTTTTATGTATAATTCGATCTTTATTTAATATAATCCTCTCTTTTTATATATTTTTCAACCTGAATTTAAATTTTTTTTAACCAAGAAATAACTGCAAATCGTTGAAGAATTCCGTAGACTGCAAAGAAAGAATTACTATATAAAAATGTATAAGATTGGTACTCATCTCTGAAAAAATTACTTCAATTGTAAATTAAACTAATATAGTATATAAATTACTAAACAATTGATAAGTTTTCTTAAAATTTCTTTTGTTACTTCACGTAATTAATGACATGTTATATTTATATCCTATTGGCATAATCCCCTGAAAAAGAGGTTCCGAATTTAGTCGGTTCCGTAAAGTGATACAAATGATGAAATACGAAGCAAGGCATAAAGTATCTTTCCCCGAAGAGCAACATATCACGAAAGAGGATATGCAACGTACGTATCTTTTTCATACTTAGTATTATTGCAAAATTACAATACGAACTACTATAACACTGTTCCACAAAAATAACTTTTTTTCAAGCATAAGAACAAGAAAAAATTGTTTCCCGTAGTTTTTTTTTGGACGTTAAGTACGATCGTATTATTCTTAATTCCTCTTAGAACTGCCTCAAGAAAAAGTCTAATGACATATTAAATTCTTCATTGCTCGCGTGTGTCCAGGATTAATATCCCATCCTTAGAAATTCGCTAAATATATGATATTGTTTATAATTTATATTCAGAGCTGGGCATGTATTTAAAAGGGCATGTATTTATAAGGGCCCAATTTAGGCCGTTTCCCAAAGTGAACCACTCATTGTTATATATAATATTATATGATTAATTTAACAGATGACAGTAGTAATTCGAGCAGGCAATCCATATGATTCAACTGCATCGATTCACAAATCATATTATTTATTCTGTTTGCGTAAAAACAGGAAATACTGATACGTCGTGATTGTGATGTAATATTCCGTAAGTAAGTTATTGCTTTCTATAATTATAAAAATGTAGTTATTAGTTCATATTATTGTAGGTCTATATTCATATTTTACAACATTATATTTAGTTTATACTTTTGTCACGACGTTTTGTTTATAATTAATGGAAAAAAACTTTTTGTATGGTGATACCAATGTGGGCCATGTCCGAGCACGTACGTGAGTGACATTTATCACAAATATGTTCATGAAGATTGTGTGAAATTAACTAAAAATTAAGGGGATGGGCGGAATAAAGGCACAATTCTACTTAAGCCCTTTTTCCGGCAATTAGTTTTTTCATGTAATATTGAATTAATTGATCGTAATAGAGAAGATTTATATAACTGTAACTTCTTAAAGACATTACATAAATTTATTTAATATTGTATCCATTTATGTCTAATAAAAAAGTAGCAAGTTATTTTAATTTTTATTATCAAGATTTTGTGTGATTAGGCCTTTATTCCGCCCATTCCCTCAATTATAAAGGTCCTTTTACTTGTCCAAACAAGTAGATCAACAAGCGTAGTTTTAAGAAGAAGTTAACGTAGGTATTCAGGTTTAAGTTGCTAAATAGCTTTTTTTAAATGATTCTACATCAATATGTTTGTGTAATAAAATTATAAACTTATAAAAGTAACGTTGGATGATTTTCACTTTTCATATTTTTAATATGATATTATTTTTGTATGATTATATATATAATATTTTTGTATATAAAAAGAGAAGACATATACGCGGCTCATATTAGGTACACATTTTGTTAAAATGCCCCAAATGTTACCTTTCTTTTAAATCTTTACTGAATCTATATAAATATATGAGGCTCATATTTTTTTACAATGTTAAAAAATGTTCCCTCTTTCAAATGAGACTATTAATTTACTGATAAATTGTAAGCATTTTGACAATCAATCTTATTATATATTTAAATTACAAAATATTTTCAATTTTTTGATTTGAAATACGAAATACAAAATACTTTTATGTGCTCTGCTATAAATATGAAATACAAAACAGAATTTTATTATAGATATTGTGTTT
>NW_017304576.1:21133-21730 GCF_001594115.1 Trachymyrmex septentrionalis
TATTATAAATATTGTGTTTAAAATAAAAGTATTTCAAATACATGTCCTCAGCCCTGTAATTTATACATATTATTATATTTAGCAAAAATTGTTCTACAATTTTAAAAAATTTGCATGTTTCTTTATAAGTTTCTAAAGTTATGTAATATTATTAATCCTTAATTTAATTGTGTGTGTGTAAACATTAAGATAATGAAAACTCATGCGAGTAGTGCTTAATTTTAAGTATACAATAAAACTTCTTCACAATACATATTCTAGTTTATAATAACTAATATACCAAATGTATTAAAATAGACCTTTTTGCTAAAATAGAACTTTAACTATAAATTTCTTAAAAATTGTATGAAAAAACAATTTGGTAAATGGATTCGTTTGCTCAGCGTCCAAAAAATTATAAAAGAAAGATTATCTTCGTCCTTGCGTTATTGTTTTTATTAAACAATATAATGTGTTCTTATAAGTAACGTTAGTATTGCAACAAGCTACTTTGTTTTTGTAACATACACCTTGTTTTTATTGAACATTTACTAAGGTATACATAGACTCGCCTTGAATCTGTTTTCGCAAATTCTCGTAACGAGCAAGCACAGCGTA
>NW_017304576.1:21830-35977 GCF_001594115.1 Trachymyrmex septentrionalis
TCCTTATACATAGTATAAGGTATACTAGGTATACATAGCCTTGAATCTGTTTTCGCAAATTCTCGTAACGAGCAAGCACAGCGTAATGTCTCCCTCATCAAACATATAAGATATTTCCTTCCAATCGACTTAAATTTTAATCGAGTTGCTCTACATACATATCCATGAGCCGTACAAATAAATAGCATGAGCTCGTCCATACCCTGCAGCGGGTTTTGAGAAGCTCTACTTGAATCAACGCAAAACAAGCACTCAAGCGTGGTCCACGTTGAAAAAGTTATCATACTATCGATCGACCTTCTGCGTGTCACGAGATACTCGAAGAAGTATGAACCTTGTATTTTCGAACACGGCACGGCACGGCAGAATTGCTAAAGTAACGCGAACATCATTATCTATGCATATTATGGTGCAGGGTAGCAGTAATCTGAGAAGGCAATCGTTCCGCCGGGATGTGTATAAGTCTGCAAAATAAGGACTACGGCGAAAGAAGGATACAACTTCTCATAGTAACTTCATACAGTAATATTTAAAAGAAATAAAATATTTTTGCGTCGTATAAAGATATTATCAATTATGTATCTTGTATGGGAGTCAATAATTAGGGAAACAAATATATTTAACTTTTATTGAGTTTTACGGATCTGAATTAAACAATAATGCTAGATTTATAATGCGATTTATAATTATTTTGTTTAAGCTCGAGGCAAAGTAACGCTTAGGTGAATTTAAAAAATTGTTCTTTAATTGAAAAACGGTACTTTAAATATATATTCGTATAAGGCACATATTTTTTAAACTAAACAAATATAATATGGCAGAATCCAACAAAAGATGATTTGTAGAAAAGTAAGTTAAAAAATAAGTTAGTATTATAAATCGTTTTCTTTCAAGGCTTTGTTATCGAGAAAATTAAGTTTGAAAATCGCGTTGAATACGCGATACACTTAATAAAGATACAATTTGTGAAAAGACAATAAATGTCATGTTTACATAATGTTTACACAACTTGACAAGTGGCAGGATTAAAGAAAATGTAATAAATAATTAAAAAAACGTTGTTCCTGCTGTCATAAGCAAAGTTGTGCTCGTCAAATGACGTACGTATGGTATAAAGGTACATATAGACTCTGATCATAGATTTTACAGTATCTTTCTACAAATTGTATCTTCATTAAGTGCACGTATGCTCTACACGATTTAATTTTCTCAAATCAAAGCCACGGACAAAAAATTTATTCTACTTTTAATTTATTTTTGTACAAGAAATAATTGCCCTCCTCTTATCCAGTTGTATCATAGTTTGTTTTCATCCTGTACAGTAAAATTATTTCGTTTGTTGGAAAACAAGGCAAAGTTCGAAACCGAATAATTCAGATATCAGAGGTTCACTAATTCTCTTCTTTACCAATATTTATTAGTTCTGATAATAGAAGCTGACGTTCAGAAAACTGGAGTTGAGCACGTCGAGCTCTTGTTATCCGAATTATGGCGCCACTAGACTTAACTATCAGTTTGAATATTAGGATCTAATAATTTAAGCATAAATTTGATCGCACAAATAAAGATGCAGGTAGGAGTTCTACTATATTTGAAAAAGATGCAAAGTTTGATAACTTTTCTATCACAAATACTTTTCCTGTCGATAACTTTTCTGTCACTAATGCTTCTGCCGCCAATTTTTCTTTTGCAGATACTTGTGTTTCTCAGGAGAAACGTCAGCAAAAGAAGCTATCGGACTGTCTGTTACCGAGCGCATTTGTAAACAGTATCAAAACTAAAATTGTTAGCGAAGAAAAATTTTTATAAAGCCCTTTATCTTGTAAAGAAAAGAAATACGTACAGTAAGTGCAAAAAATATTCGTAAAGAAGGGATTTTTATTTAAAAAATCTTATTTGTAAAAAACAAACATTAATTATTTAATTATAATAACAATTTATTAATAATGCAAATATATATATTAAAAAGTTTCTCTCTCAAAAATAATGTTCATGATTTTTAGAACCTAAATTTATCGATTAGATATAAATACTTTTTCTGCGTCCAAATAATATAATTTTTTATTTTTGTTTATTTTATTAAGATAATATATTTCTTAATTATTACATCTTTGTAAGTAAAATTATTATGATAAATATGTAATCTATTTTATTCTTTGTTAATAAATTGGTAATTAATGGTTATTTTTTTAGAAATAAGATTTTTTTTTTGTGAAAAGTATTCCTCCTGTATGGATATTTTTTACACTGATTGTAGATAGAAAAAAGTTTGTTGTTTTAAATTACCATTTTTATTTTTGCTGAAATTATGAACTTGGAATAAATTCCGCGCTAACGGGTGAAATACATTTGTGATATTAGCATCGTATCCTTGTGCAATCCTCTTCACTGGAGCTTCCGCAATAACCGGCTGTTACTAGTTCGCCCTCTGGCTCGTAAGACGCGTTTGATAGCATGATGAAGATTACTTCGGCGTTAATGTGCACAAATTACGGCACGGGGATTAATAGAGAGGTGGTGGCTGAAACGGCTCGATGTTAATGCGATGCCCGTAAACGTATTTATCAACGCATCAACAAGATTAAGGTAACCTCTTGAATAATAGATTAAGAGTCTACTTTAAAGTATGGATAAAACGGAGCGATGTTGGAGAATCAAGTTAATTATTATGCCGCGAACACCGTATTGTTCATTGCGAGATTATTCCGTTAGCTCGAACAATTTTACCTTTTGATTTATAAAGTAAATGTCCATAAGTTTCCGATCGCAAGATTATTGTGTCGCTGTTTTATTAAAAATAAAAGACTTATTAAAGGAGATAAAGGAACGGCACGAGTCCGCCATTACAACTACACGCCAACGAGTCTGTGTTGATGAAAAATTTGCTTTCCTCTTACGCCGTGATATACCGAAAAATTTTACAAATTGTTTGTAATTCGATCAGATGAATAAATGAAGCTTTCATGCACGTTATTGTCAGAGATCATATTTTGATCTGCACCTACCAGCTTGAATATCAGTAACGAATATCGAGTATCCCTACCTCACGTACATAATTGATTTAAATCTGAAAAATATTTAACAAAATCATGAAGAACTTATTAACAGTGTTGCATTTAGCGATGTTTCACATCTCAAAGCATAACCAAAAATATAAATATTTTATAGATTATTTTATTATTATATCTGACAAGGAAAACTTCGCGAGGTGCCAAATTCTGATTTTAATGAAACTTTGTGTACTTATAGCTTACATAAAAAGATGAATTTAAAAAATATCATTTTTGCTACTGTGAATCAACGCGGGAGGAGGTGCGTCATTATTGTAATGTAAAATATTATTAAGTGATATAAAATAATATAAAGTCTAATGTAAAATATATTAGGATGTAATCATTTTATATTTTAAATTACAATAATTACGCACTCCCTCCCTCGTTGACTCTCAGTAGCCTAGAATTAGTTGTCATTGTTATTTAAGGCTGTGTTCCAGAATTTACTACTAGTACTGAAAATCTATAGTTTACGTTGCGTGCACTATAGATTTTCAGTACTGGTAGTAAATTTTGGAACACAGCCTAAGATATTTTAAAGTCCCAGGTATACATATTTATTCATTTTTTCATCTCTTTATGTAAGCTATAAGTAACACAAAATTTTATTAAAATCAGAATTTGACACCTCGAGAAGTTCCTTTGTCAGTATCTATATTTGAGAACAATTCTCTTATCGAGATTTAAAAGTTTTTAATTTCTTGTTTGCCTTAATTTTTTTATAAAATGACACTTTGTAGCACTTATGCTCGTGATAAGGAAGTAGCGTTACGAATTACATTAACTTTTTTATACATACACAGAAAGAACATTTTTGCTGAAATATCTAAAAATGTAGCTAGATAGAAATCTGAAAATAATTTGTTAGACTGTCATAATAATTACTTAGAAACTCAAGCACGATACGTAATGTAGAAAAGAATTTTAACATCCTAGTAACACGGTTGAACATCTTACGTAATTATTTTAATGGTTCAAACAAAATTAGTTTTAAATCTGAATCTAGTTAAATTTCTAGATACTTCAGCAAAATCGTTTCTTTCATGTACTAATAAAATCTCTAATAAATGTTGATACAAAAGTTGGTGTGTATCCATTTATATTCATTTAAAAGTTATTTACCTAAAACTATAGCAAAATATGATCATTGCGCTACATAAGCTATTATAAACTAAATTATTTGTTGTTTTGTGTTTTGCAGTTAATTTTAAGACATATTTATAATCAAAATATTAACTGATATTATCTGATATTTGTTTTTTGTCTAATACTTTCAATTGATATAAATACATTTCTAATTTTCTCAGAAAAGAAAACAGAGAAGCTTAAGTAAGTTGAAATCGGTTCAATGATCCAATAAATTTGATGCGTAATAATGAGCGTAGACGTATCTGTAACGATTTCACGAGTTATCAATTCTATTACCATATAAACAGTAATTTTTTATGTTAATGAATTAATTTTTTTAGAAATTTTAAAGCTTGGAATGTTTCTTTGTCTCTGATTTTTAATAAGAAAAATGTTGAATATAAAAAATTATAATTTTTTATTTTTTTTCTGAAGAAAAGTATAGGCAAAATATACAATAGTATTATTATTAATCCTTTCGCTACGGTCGACTATAGTCAAAAAATTCCGCATATTTATTTTGGACTTGCAAATTACAGCTCTGTCTATATTTTGTTTATATTCGGATTCTACGTTTATGCCAATGTTAATATTGCTCATTTTATTTCGATACGTTTTCTTAACGCTATCCGAATGCTAAAAGACTATTCGCGCGTGTACACTTTTATTGCGGCGGGAATATTTCAGCGGAAAAGAGACCGCCATAGCGAAAAGATGAAAAACGAAATTTGTAGTTGTAAGAGTGGAATATTCATTTAATAATCTTAGTACATAGCTGTTTTTTTATTCAAAAATCTAAAAAATTTTCTTGATGTATTCTTTATGTAAATTCTGTCAAAGTTCAAACTGATGGAAGTTCCTGAAATTATAAGCTTATAGTCATAGTGAAGAAAACAAAAATATTTTATGTGGCAACAAAAAGTTCATTCAGAATAAGAAAATAAAGTTATACCTTGCATAATTAAAAATGAAAAAATAAACAAAAATTCAAAGAGAGATTAAACCCTCTAACCTCCCCCTCTCTGAATACGTCTATGATGGTAGAATTTGTCTTGTTCCGCGGATAAAATTAATCGCCGGCACGAGTGATTGAAACGACGAATCTAATTGGAGCTTTGAAACATTAAACGCCACCTGACTACGCTCACAATTAGTCATCGGGATGATCGTGATGATTTATGGGACGCGCGATCTCCGTGAATCAGAGCGCGTCGTTTTAATCAGTCCCCGAGATCTTCGATTCGGGCGCTAGCCGTCGTCGTTTACCTAGCTTCTCGTATCGCATCGATCCACGCTTTGCAGTTCGTCTCTGTGGCCGCTTTTAGCTCGTATTGCCGTTGGTTCTCCCTCCTGTACGATATCGCGAAACAGTGCTGCAACAGAGGAACGATAAAAAATTGAGTTATCTCCAATGCACGCGGCAATAAACGACGACAACAATGCGATGAGCAACAAAAAGCGCGAGCCCTTCGATTTGCGCATTGTGCACATATGAAAAATGCCGTGCGCACACAAATCGACGGCGTTTCAAAGCGTCGAGTGGCAAATGAGAATATCTCCCTACGCGTTCCTCCGCCTCCGGCCAGATTCAATTTATACGCGTACCTCTCTCTCTCTCTCTCTCTCTCTCTCTCGCTATTTATGTGTACCGTACAAATCCGGAAACCCGCCCGCTCACGGATTTCATTAAACTGCCTCGTAAATATCCGTATAATACAAAAAGCCTAGAAACCGTCTCTATTCTTTACGGCATTTGTTCCCTGGCTTTATCCGGAGGATTTTATTCGCATGATAGCTTTTACGTAGGCATTAACTATGCAAACCCTTATCACGATTTCATTTACCATAGCTGCATGGCGATTGCAGACTTGTGTAAATCAGAATTGCACATGACCAATGCAAACAGTCGTATCTCGCGCGGTTGTACACGGCAGTTTTTTACGCGCGTACCTGCTGATCATGCAAATCCGAGGTCAACGAATTATTTTATACCGCCGGGTATTAACGAACACGAATAACAAAACTCTCATATGTTTTTTTTCCTTCTTTTTTCACTTTGTGTAAAAAATTAATATTACAAGTACAAAAAAAAAATATGCCCCTCGCGTTGCATTAAACGGTGTCTACAACGCACTTCATCCGAGGAGACGTCCTCAGAACGTAGAATATTTTTAAGATATTCCTTGGAAATCTGTGCTACACAGGAAGAAGTATAAGCCTTAAGCTGTAAGAAATTGATCAATCGAATGTGAAGAGAATAATCGGCTATGATGAGAATAATCGACTATGATTGATCAATTTCTTACAATTTAAGGCTCACCACTTTTATATTGTAGACACCGCTTTACTATTTAAAAAGTGTATACGCTTTACTAGTGCAGCATTCTAAGGTAAAGTTCCCGGGTGCGTTTGTGCGCGATGATATTCCACAAAGCAAACATGCGGAGGTGGGAGGATCTTTTCAGAGGGGACTCTGCTTTAGTTTTCAAAGAAAATTCCCAGATCGTTTTTATTTTATCTATTCACCAAGCGCGTTTAGTAGCGCATTTCTGCGCGAGGATCTTTTTATTTTGCCGCAAGCACTTGCACTTTAAAGAACAAGTCATAGGATATATTTCCTACCATCCTTTCGCGCGAGATAGATACTGCATACCTAGTTCGATCACGCGTGCAATATGTCGCCCTCCCGATAAGGGCAAAACAGCACAATATTTTATTTCAGACTTTACACAAAAAGAACGATTTTGCTAAAGTATTCAGAAATTTAGCTAAATGTAAATCTAAAAATAATTTTGTTGGAATCATCAAATAACTGTTTAGGACGCTCAAAATAGTTGCTAGAATATCAAAACTTTTTGCAGCACTGCTCATCATAATATATGCTAGAGTTTCCTACATAATTATTCCCATATAATTATTTTGACGGCCCAAAACCTACAAAAAATTATTTTCAGATCTATATTTACCTAAATTTTTAGATATTTTTATAAAATCGTTCTTGCAAAAATTAGATTTTAAAAGATAAACAAAGTCTGTCTCTAAAGATGAAAGAGTTAACGCGCAATGTAAGCGAATTAAGTAAACCGAAAAACCGTGATTACATGAGTGCAGTTGCCGCCCCTTTCGTGCATTATGTATGATTACTAAGCAGAAAAATGACAAGGTCTGTTGAGTTGAAACGGGTGTATATTTAATTACGCTAAATGACACTGGTTTTACCTCGTTTTAAAAAAAAGAATTTACTTTTTCTCTTTTCTAATATGACTCTTTTCTAAACAAAAAAAAAGAAAAAATTTTATTTTTTTCTTGATTTGTGAAAATAGCTTGCAGCAAATTGTATTTCATACAAAATGAATTACAAGATGGATGCTGATATGTAGATGACATTAAAATTAAAGCGTGCTCGTTTTGCCGCCATTCTCGCAGCGCAGCGCAGAATGCATCAGTTCATTTTTATCCGTGGCTTACATCGATTCTCATAGCTTATAACGCGTATTGTACACCGATGCATTAATTAATTAAAATCTGAGGTGACGACGTAAAATAGAATCGTTAATTATACTCGGAATGCATTAAAATACAGTAATGGGTCGATGGAGTTTCTCCGGGAAACCGGATTATGCTCTCTCATACCGATAATTTGCACAAATTGAATATTTGCGACACCTACATGAGCTTGCTGTGCACAAGCTCGCGAGAAATTGCTAATTTTATTTTATCGGTTTATTCAGTGTTGTAAAATAGGATAATTAAAAAAATGCCTTGACAGTACACGTGTCAGTTTATCAAATCAGAACTTAAAACATCTTTAAAATGTCTTTAAAATTTTGACATGCTTTAAGGTTTTGATAATGTTATCCGAGCATTATCAAAATTTGGGTCAAAGTTATTTCGATTTTAAGTCAAAGTTAGTCTTTTTTTAAGGCCTTGAAGAATCGTATAAAGCAATAATAATAAAGAAGGTTTTTTTTTTAATTTGAGATAGCATATTATGTACATTGTACATATACTCTTAATCATGTATCTTAACTGCGTAGTACTTCTAAAAATTCGAGGTATTAATTTCTCCGGTAGGAAAAGGTATTTTTCCGGTATATTAACACGAGGTATGAAATACACAAAATAATAATAAATACAAAGGTTTGATTGGAGATATCGCTGTTATGAACTCGTAGTATTTTTCTTTTGAAGGTGAAGGCTTCTCATACCTACTTCATGTATTCTCGACATACAAATGTATCATTTTGACTATTTCTTAAACCAGTGCTAAGATTTACTTGCACATTTCGACTGATTTTCAGCTTGGTTCCCGTCCCTTACTTCACCAACCTGTGCGCAGCTTAAATGCCGACGCGTCGGATGCATACTGTGTGTTACATTATGCTCCTTGCACAATGCGAAACAACAGCGATAGAGATAAAAACAACATAGGAATAATTTATTAGAAAACGTGCATTATATACGATTTTTGATAGATTATTTCTATCGCTATCACTAAGGTTTGGATTTAAAGATTTCAAAGTGAAATGAGAGGAAAAAGAGTTAGGGTATCTCGAATATTTACGAAGTATATATGCTCTTCATATAAATACTATATATAATATCTTCCAAATCATTTAGTACATTTGTGTCGTATAACGCATCTCCTCACAATGAATAATTTCTGATTTCGAGATACAACTTTTGCTCTTATGTTTGATAATACTTGTATTTCTTGTAATTTATGTAAGGTTTTATTTCAATGTACGCCAGTTTTTGGCAATACAGGTTAAGAATATATCTGTGTACATATATAAAAATTAAATGCCTAAATAAATTAACAGAGCACTCGTCGCATCGTTTTAAATTTTCGTTAATCCGTTTCATTTTTCAGCGAACGTATGGAGGTATATTTTATTTTATGGAATCCTCTCTCATATAATGAAGGATATTTACGTCAACGTCAACCAATCTATCAAGATATGCGCTTCAAATTAATTTGGATCGTGCCACATTAGCTTTCTATGGGATCATTATGGATATAATTGGTATGTGCATGCGTTTGAGCGCTCAAGAGATAAGGCTAATTAAAGCACATCGTTATTACTTTAACTTCGTTAACATGATTTTTTGCACTATATTCTTCGGACATTACAACCAATGCGGACATTTTGTCCGCATTGGTTGAAACGTTCTATTGTAGTCGGCGACAAAAGGCTCGTGCGATACATTGTCGGACATGCGCGCGTTTATGTACACGGGACATGAGCAACGGGCCAATTGTAAGTAGAATCAAGTAATAACAATGACTATCCGAGTGAATATTCATGACCCATATTGCTGAGAAGGCTAGTCCGAACCGACTAAGTGCTTTCTATGATTACTTTGAAATTCGAGTCAGCGTCGGTCACGGAACAGTCGGAGTACAGTTTCAATTATGGAAACGCCATTAGTTAGTACTCTATCGATTTTCGATGTCTAAAGATATCAGTCATTTAGATAATCCATTATTCGAGACTGGGAATATTTTATCAATTCCCCTGTGCGGAAAATAAATGAATTAAAAGTTACTTTCTCGCCATTATTCCTAATGTGATGTTTTTTCGTAATAAAAGCAGATGTTCTGATCAGAAATCTGCTTTTTCTAATATTTTTTTAATACTCAAGATAGAGTAAACTTATTACATGTAGACTAATATGCGATGGATATTTTACTAGCTACCGTATTACTATTCGGTATCATATTTCGTAAGAAAACAGGAATGAAAATTTATATGGACACATTATGGACATTATATGATTATTACCATTTTCAAATCTAATTGGAAATATTTTCCGGATAAGACATGGCAAAGATGTATTTCATATCTGGAATAGAGGTAAAGGATTAAATTTGATGCATCAATTCGTAGCTTTTCGCGTTAAATCTGAATTCAGTATGCTATTCCTTTGACGCAGAAAGAAGAAAAGAGATAGCAAAATACATCTCGCTGCCTTACGTCAAAAGTGACGTAATTCGTGAAATGACGTAAAGAATGTGAGTGATTAAAAAAAATTCAGTTTCCCAAAAGAAAGGAAAAAAATTATATAGTTTTTAATTTGAATTAATTATTATTTAACTTAAACTTGTAGATAATTATTGATTAACCTTGAAGCGGGCGGGAATCTATTTTTAAAACCTTACACTGTTCCCTAAGTAACATTATAATTCATTAATGTTCATTAATATAATATAATATCTTATAGAACTGTGTATGTGAGAACACAACCTCACATATTTTAAAATCAGAAGAAATCAATACCTTAAACGATCTAACTGGATCTTAAATACTGTATGATTCTGCATGAATTTATATACAACGTATGTATATAGTCCTTTAAAATGCGCGCTGAAATGATTTTTTTGGTCTTAAAACGCAAACTCTATTTAATTTCCGCAGTAATTCATTACTTTATTACATTCTTTGTTTTGAAATATGACTATATTTCAGCTTTATTATTATCAGTAAAATATATTCTTAATATAATCAAATATGCCATTTTTGTCTCACAATCTTTAAAAAACTATCCTTTCTAAATTGAGACGATTTTGACAACTTTTTTAACTATTTTTTTTGAGTTGTGACAATATTCAATAAAGTTAATTCACTTTCGATGATTAATAGGGTAATATTTGTCTAACTAATTCACGATAGTAACTAAATATCACGTTTTTTTTTAGTTATGTCACTTTTAAAATAAAGAAACGGTATCTTATTTTTAGATTTCCGTCTGCTTTTTCTCATATTGCGATAGTGCTTTCATAGAGCACATTCTAAGTGCAACATTTCTTTTTACACTTTTATATTTATGGTTACATAAATATATCCCTCTAGAATTTCGTTGTAATGTATGAGACACTGCAATGCAGACACCATGCAATAAACAAACCGCGCAAGATTTCTTGTACACATTGCAGTGCATAAATTTTTCAGATTGCAAAATGTATAAAAAAAATTAAATACTTGAGTTAAATATTTTAATTGTAATTTGAAATATTAAGGATAACTAATAGGAAGATCGTTATTATTATAGAACATAAATTTATAAAGCTATATATGTAAAAAACATTCAGCGTTGACTTTCATGCTACTATTATTATTGATTTAATCATAAAACCTGTTTTTTTTTTGTAATAAATTATACTTTAGCTTTTATATAAATTAACTCTCACTGTGTAAACAGGGATCATTTGTGTTCGCGCTCGATTTTAAATATTCGCTCTCAACAAGAAAATGAACCTCCCCTGCCGGGCTTTCAGAAGCACTTTACTATAACCCCACAATTTTTTTTAGGATCAGAACGGTGCGTTCGTACTCCCTTATTTTCAAAATATTTATAATTAAAAAAATCGCCTAGACACAAATGATTTCCGTTTATACAATGAGGATTAAATATATTGCTTTAATAAATAAATATATAATAATATATTTATATATTTTTTTAAATTCTTTTTGAGTTTATTTCGAACGGACGATACTAATTAATAAAGAACTCTAAGAACCAAATAAGAAAAGGTGAAATCTTTTCATTTAAATTAATCACCTGCCTAGGTACATGTTAATAGGATTTTCTAAAATTAAGTACAATTAATGTTAATCTTTTCCATCTCGTGTAGTTAATAATAATATAATTATGCAGTTTATTCTGACTTTTTATGTATTTTTATAATTATTAAAGGTTTATTGTAAAATATTTTACACTCCTTGTGTGCGTGCGTGCGTGTATGTGTGTGCATATTTGTAGTTATGAAGATTATATTACATATGAGGAATTATCAGGTGTAATTCGATATTTTTATATATATACAATTTATAACCAAATTAATAAATAAAATAGGCTCACTAGATTAAATCTATCACGATAAATAATACCGATATAAGTCAACACAGGATGTTTGACTGTTAATTACAATACCATTTATTAAGAAAGTGAATATACGTATACGTTTCAATCCTTGATTCGGGTCCTCTTCAGTACAATTAATAACGCAAAATGTTGAAAACACACAAAACAAAATTAATGACGCAAAATATTCGGAAAGAACGTATTAAGAGAGATTGCTTTAATACATGAGTTAATGATCAATCTATTGGATGTCTTAAATTTGGTAATTAAATTGTCTGATTTGATAAAGTCAAACAAGTTGTGCAAACTATTAATAATCATATTATTAATGAATTGTTCGATTTAATAACAAAAAGAAGAACGAGACTTCTCAGAGAGTTAAAAAAATAAGGTATAATTGATATGAATATAAATATAATATTATTTGTAAAAATACAAATTCAAGCCAGTTTTATTTTGTAATCCTTACCTATTTATTATTTTCATTTATAAATTCGATTCTTTCAAAGAAGATATGATAAATCTACAGGTACAGCCGATTACTTAAATCGTACTTTTTGCAATATATTAGAAAGAAAAGATTACAACAAATTAATTCGTTAATAAAATGTTAAACATGTAACTATACATAAACACCAAGCTGCAATTTTCAATATTTATTTGCATTCAAATCAGTAACATATGAAAATTAATATTAAATATTGCTTAAGTGGTACGCATTTGGCAATTCTCCCTTATATTAACAAATATTTATTTTATATTAAATTCTATTTCATTATTTATTTATGTATATTTGTGTATATACTTTTAACTTTTTATTTGTCTATATACAGGATGTCTGATAATTGTTCTGACGGAGTTCGTGGACATATAAAGAGTACTAAACTGAGACGGAAAGTCCTCTACCATTTTATAATTTTCGCAATAGTTAACAAGATGTTAATTGCTAAAATTTACTAAGAAAATTGCTTCAATAATTTTTTACTCAAATATTATCAACTTTACAGAAAAACTGTAAGAGATGAAAATTGTTTATTTTCTTTTCATAGAACTCTACAAATTTTTTCAGAATTTTTTCTCAACTTTTTAGTATTGCATTTTCTCATTTTTATCAACATGATAAAATCATAAATTTTTGTCTCTTACTCTTTTCTGTAAAGTTGATAGTATTTGAGAAGAAAATTATTGAAGACGATTTTTAGCAATTTTTAGCAATTAATATCTTGTTAACTATTGCGAAAATTGCAAAATAAACTTCCGTCTTAATTTAGTCTTCTCTACATATCCACAAACTCCGTCAGAACAATTATCGGACACCCTGTATAATCTATATTATACAATTTTAGAATTATATTGCGTACTGTATATTTTATAATAATAACGAAAATTGTACTAAGCCGAATGCTAAAAAGTTATTGCATTTTTTTCACTATATAAGAAGAACGTCGTAATCGGTCAATGTGACTTTTTGCCCGGGAGACTTCCTTTTCCTAGATCTCTAAAGAAACACAAGGATTTAACAATAATATGAAAGCTTTTTCTCTCTTCTTCTGAGAAAAAAAGTCTAAAAGTCTTCAAGCCTCTTGAGAACATGACAATAACGATAAAATCATATAAACGTATCGCGGTGTCCACGTATATTTGACGAGTTCTTTGCGCTATGATAAACTATAACATCAGAGAAGCTCATTTCGGTATTTTGTACAATTAAGAGCATACTCACTAGAATGAAACTTATTTTATACTGTTGCAAGTAACGAAATAATTACGGCTTTTGACTTAATTCTTACAGTCTTACATGGCATATCAGCAGTATTTGAAACCGTTTCTTTTAGACATTCCACACAGAGTTGTAAAAAGTTCAAAAGCTTGTACAAAAACACATGATTGCTCTAGGCATTAATCTCGATGTTGCAAAATTATTTAAATTAATAATTTAAAAAATATTATATAATAACTTAATTTTCTTTAATAATTTAAATTAAAAATATAATTAAATTATAGATTTCTAAATATTATTTCAAAATTTGTGTAAATATTAAGAAAAAAGAGGATGTTTTTTCTTTCTTTCACAAATATAATAACTTAAATTAATGATTC